>NW_013665880.1:508504-510151 GCF_000517525.1 Limulus polyphemus
AACACCTTCCACATTTGCATACGTTTTTCCATTAAGATGGTGTTGCAGCGAAAGAAAAAGATAGTAATCTGATGGTGCCATATCTGGAGAATATGGTGGGTGGGGGAGAACTTCCCAACCCAACTCCATAACCTTGTTTTGCGTCAAACGTGCCACATGTGGAGAAGAAGAACACCTTTCCGATTGAATGGCGTTTCTGATGAAGGGGTAGATTTAAACGTTCCAGTTGCTGACTATAGATCTCTGCATTGACAGCTCGCTGTGGATTGAGGAGTTCGAAATGAATTACTCCTTTGACGTCTCACCAAATGCAAGGCATCACTTTCTGCGGATGGAGTCCAGGTTTTGGGGTATAGTGTAGTTTTTGTCTAAGACTGAGCCATTGTTTTTGGCATTACATATATACCCATGTATTTAAAAGAATTGCAAAACATCAATATATCCAGTGACAATGTAACAAATATAATAATTAGATCATCATTTTCATGCCTACGACGCCAAATGAACTCGCAGAGAAACGAATCAATTATGTTACGATTGGTTCCACAATGTCGCTTGTTACGTCTCTTAACCACATTCCAAGTACTTTCAATATGCTGCAGATTTCAGAAATATAAATTAAAATTTGGAGAACTGATTTTTAGAGGGGAAGAAATGGGAAAACATCTTCATTTTTAAGGAATTTTGTAAATGAAATATATTCTTTATTTAAATAAACATATAATTATTTACTAATTAGTCTAATTTGATCTACCCCCCCCCTTCTCAGTGGCACAGCGGCATGTCTGCGGATTTACAACGCTAGAAACCGGGTTTTGATACCCGTGGTGAGCAGAGCACAGATAGCCCTTGTGTAGCTTTGTGCATAATTAAAAACAAACAAACAAACCTCATCTAACCTTACATAAACTGACCTAACCTAGTAAACAAAATTCTTTTCATTTCTCTAAATTTTAATTTATATTTCTGAAACCAGCGTTAAAAACTACATTTAATAAAAATATCTTTTTTATATTTGAACGCAATGCATGAAACAGACAATATCCATTATTTATTGTTACTTTAGCGGCACAGAATCCGGGTTTTGATACCCGTGATGGACAGAGCCCATATAGCCCATTGTGTAGCTTTGTGTTTAATTACAAACGAACTTGTTACTTTCATTAACAATATTCATTATATTATTTAGTATATCGAATGTCATAATTTTTTATTTATTCTTTGTGTTATACTTTTATTATAAATATTTTTTTAAATTGTTCGCTTAATATATATGTATTTAGGAATAACTTTAATCTCCTAAGCTGGCCGAACCTTGTAAGCTATTATTGGGATTACAACCGAAGATATTGTTAACAGCGAGGGTACCCAACTAATGAAACAATGCATTATAATCTTTATAAATAAAAACGTACGGAAAACGTACGTATTTAATTAACTATACTGATTGCCATGATGGTTTTCAGTTTCGCTCTAAGTGGTTTGCTCTGACCAGAAGTTAATGTTAATTTTACCAGATTTCGTCGACATCAGTCAAGTAGTTGTGAGCTGCAGTAGATTCAATCAAAGAAAGAATGCAAGATAATTAGCTATACTCATTAACAGGGTGATTTTTAGTTTTGTTTTAAGTAGGTAGCTTACTATGAG
>NW_013665880.1:511151-519766 GCF_000517525.1 Limulus polyphemus
TATTAATTACATCAAGTTTAATCAGAATCAATCAAATAGTTGTGATCTGCAGTATATTTAACCAGAGTAAGAACGTAAGAAAAGTGAATTTAATTAACTACTAGTTGATATTTACTTTCGTTTTAAGTAAGTAGCTTGCTCTGATCACAAGTAATATTATATCTACCAAGTTTGGTCAGAATCAGTCAAATAGTTGTGAGGTCCAATAAATTTAACTAGAAATGAATATGTGATATGCCCTCTAATATTTGGACGATGAGAGGTGTGATTTCTCTTGACTACACCATGTTCAACCACAATAAATATCAGGGTCGTCGTTTTATTATGATAATCAGAAAGTTTGAAAGATAGGGTACTCTTGTGGTGGCAGGATAAGGTGGTATGTGTTGAAATACCCGGATAAACGACATCACTTTCCAATCAGCGGCAGCCATAAACGTCTGCACATAACACCTTCCGTTTGATTTGATAAGTATATTATAACAATGTAAGTCTTTGGAATATAATTTTCAACATACAGCTTTAACTATATACATAGGTTTATAAAAATATGATGCGTTAGCATTAAGTGTTATCGTTGTGTATTCAAGCTACTAGATATTAAACTAAGTGAACTCCGTAAGATGGACTCGAGTTGACTGGACATTAGCCGAAAATGAAATCAGTTGTACAAGTTCTATAACTATTAAGGGGCAGTGTTAGCCAAGCCTAGTATTTAGGCCTATTTTGGTGCATATACGTCTAAAGTATATTATTAACTTATTGGGTTGGCGATTTTTTTTAACATTGCATAGGATATTAAATTTCTTTCACGTTGAAAGAAGTTGTATTTAGAACTGGTTACATTACAATTTTGAAAAAAGCATATTCATTATGGCTTATATTTTTTAGTTGAAAATAAAAGTTAAAAGTTTTAGTAATTACACAATTAAAATCCAAGTTAAAGTTTAGTCTTTAGAGCTAAGTCCATGGTAGTGAATAATGTAATTGTTTTTATTTTATTGTATTTTAATTTGTATTTGGTGCAGATTTTATTAGTATTTTGATAAAGAGAAATGAGCAACAAATAACTGTATCAGGGTAGTCGTTTTATGAAGCCATGGAACTTTTGGAAAGCAATCAGGAATTTCTAAAGATACAGTTCTGTAGTACTTTTACAGTGGTAGGGTAAAATGCGTATTTGTTGAAATCCTCTGTAGTGAAGACATATCAAGATTTTAACCTGTCTCCATGTGACAATCTCTTCAAACCTGAAATCGTCCTTGTAGCTCTTGTCAGAATTTTCCTTAACAGCTCAATGACCTTTCTGAAATAAGGTGAACAAAATTGAAATCACTATTTCAAGTGAAATCTAATCAGTAACTTATAGTGAACTAATAATCTCCTTAAATTTGTCCTCAGTATATCTGTATATACAACCTATAATTCTACATATCTTATTACTAATTAAACATATGTAAAAGTTTTAGATTTTGTAATATCTATTCAAATCTTTTTTCCTTATAATTTTGCCCTGGTGTATGCAGCAAGCTCATGAGAATAACTAATGCTGTGGTAATTAGTCTCCATAACTTTACTTTTGTAGAGTTTAAAAATTCCATGTCAGTTGTTAGTTCAACTTGCCAATTAGTATAAATCACTATGAAAAACTTACTTACTGATTTAATATCTCTTACTAACTTAAACAGTATACTGATTATTCCATTATCAACATGATTAATGAAATAAAAAATTGTAAAGGATCCAACACGCAATCCTAAGGTACACCACTTGTAATATAACTGAGTACAATCTTATGTGTTTTACCATCCAGTCAACTCTCAATATGTTTAACTATCTTCTTCCCTGACAGAAGCAATCTTTCCAAGTGTTTAATGTGTTGAAACATTATAAAAAGGATTCTGAAAGTCCAAACCTGCTGCATTAATCCATATTATCAGTAAATGTATTATTTTCAAAGAAAGCTGAAAAAAAAATGACCTACCCTTTCTGTGCTGTCTGCATTAATATGAAAGTTGTCTAAATGTTTTTGTAGAATGTATTTTATGATAGATTGTAGTAAGTGAAGTTAGACTGAATGGTTGATAATTACCTGAATATATTTTCTTAAAACCTGGCTAATCCCCAATCTTCTGAGACCTTGTAATTTTTAACAGATTCATTTGAAAAATAACTTTAATGGTCCATAAATCTTTTTTGTTTCCTTCACAACCTTAGAAGAAATATTATTTTGCCTGGGTGCTTAATTTTCCTTCATTTCACCAATCTTACCAATTCTGTCTTAATCCTATTCTGAGTTTCAGTATATTGAACTGCAAATTGATGCATTTGGTGTTTTGAAATTTTGAAAAGTGTAATTCTTACATGAAGGAAATGTAGGTGTCATGTAGAAAAAAAAATAGAATTTGAAGTAATTTTTAAAAGTTTTATATCTTTAGTAGAAAGTTCAAATAGGGTTAAAAAAATTAATATATTTCTAAGATTTAATTACATAAATGTTGAATTTAAGAATAAGAAGTTTTCGTCTTGTAAAAAGAAAACTTTGCTAAACCTTTAAACCAATGTTTTAGTTTCTTTTTTTTATAGCTCTCATAAATTATCTATAATTTTATTCTGTTTGGATGTCCAGGTCAATGGTGCTTTGTTTATTAAAGTATGAAATTGTTAGCTGACCTTTATTTATTGTGCTATTTAGTTAAATTCATTCAGGTGACCTCCCAATGGTACAGCGGTATGTCTGCGGACTTACAATGCTAGAACCCGGGTTTCGATACCCGTGGTGGGCAGAGCATTGATAGCCCATTGTGTAACTTTGTGCTTAATTACAAATAAATAAACAAATTCATTCAGGTGTTTGCTGTTTGGTATATGAATGTGAAAAGCTACATTCCAGCTTGAGTTGATGATTTTAGTAGTTTTTTGGATTGTGAAGAATGATCTTTTGTTTTTAATGACTCCTCTAACCTAAATTGTATTTGTTTTCTTAATTTACTTTTGATTGAGCTTCTAGTTGTGTAAGCATTCAGTCAACATTTTATTTGGCTAACTCACTGTGTTGATTGCTTGGGTTGTGCACTTTACATATGACTGGATTATGTACAATTTTTTGCAATACAACATAAAGGTGACTCAGGTTGTGTCATCACCAAGTTAACTTCTGATTCTAAACCTGAAAACCATTAATTGTGATTAATGTTAATATACTCATCCACAAAAACCTGTAATATTCTAGACTGTCAGCACACTAAGCCATCAGGCAAACAATTGTAAAAGATACCAATTAGGAGATAGAGTTAATTTTGCTTGTTAAAAAAAAATATTTGCATGTTATCTTTAACATTAAAGTAACAATTACCAGTCATTTAATAAGAGGTAAGTCAAGTCCTTAAGTTCATTACAACCTTGAGCATCAGCAAAAACAATTTAACTTTTCAGTCTTTTTTTCACATTTAGGCAGGTTTTCAAGGATGCAAATCATTTAAAAACAGGAAGGCTATAACTGAGCATAGCATTTCAAGTAAGGTTCCAACAGAGCTTTGTGATTATTATTTCTTTTACACCCAAAAATAAACTTCGTACCTTAATCTTAGTAAGTAGTCAGTAAATTGACACATCCACTCAGGCCAGAGCTAGATATTCTCTAAATCATCACACTGTGATTTTC
The DNA here is from genome assembly GCF_000517525.1 of Limulus polyphemus. Classification (NCBI taxonomy): domain Eukaryota; kingdom Metazoa; phylum Arthropoda; class Merostomata; order Xiphosura; family Limulidae; genus Limulus; species Limulus polyphemus. The sequence goes on from NW_013665880.1 coordinate 514,816, forward strand.
TCTGTTTCTTTACAAACAAGCCCTTATTGTTTCTGTGTTTGCAGAATCCCCAGGGGTCTTATTATTCAAAAGGAAAATGAAACTTTATACAACAAATATAGACAGTTGATGAAACAGGAATAATCTATCCCAACTCAACATTTTGTTGGATGCATTTTATATCAGCTTTTCAAAACCGTGTCATAAACTATCCTTAAAGTTGGCAAACTACATGAAAATCTATACAAGTTATGTTGTATATCTAGTGTTGATACTTGTATATATGGTATATTAAGAGTGATAGTAATGTTTGTAAGATTAATATTACTAAAAACTTGTCAAAAACAATGTTTAAAGATCAACATTCTTGTGTGTAAAAAAAAACAAAAAACTACCAACTAGATTTCCAACTCCGAATATTCTTGAACTTTGAAATACCAGTCATGCTCACTTATATTTAATGTACAACTCCCAAAGAAAACTGCAACATAGAGTAATGACTAGGAAAGTAGTTTTGTTTCAAATGAAGTTAATGGTTTTATTGTAGTATTAACAGTTTGTTAACCATTGACTATCTTTTAAAAAAGAAAAACAATGTTCAACTACAAGAGTTTTTAGGGGTGCTACAATAGCGTGAGGTCTACACAGATACTATCATCATCATCACCGTTTTAATGATTCACTAAAACATAATTTCTTGCTGAGTAATTTATATCTATCCATGTTTTTGTTCAGCAAATAATAATAATTTAATAAGTTGTGTGTTCCAAAAAAAGAGTACCTTAAATTTAGGTTATAATTGGGCTAGTTTTGATTGTTGGAGTTTATTTCATTCCAATTATATTTGCCCCAAAAATGTTATGTAATGATATTTTGTACTTTATTAGTTTAAAAGTGTTATTTATAATAAATGGTGCCAATTGCAAATAAACAAAAGTTAAAACGGTGATGATAATAGTATCTGTGTAGACTGCATGCTATAATGTAAATATCTTTGTATTGTAGCACCGTTTTAGGAATATTATTGACTAACACAACGTAATGAACTGTCAGTCTCCTTTAGATTTTTTTGTTATATTATAATTGCTATAAAATTATGGGATTTTCTCTTGCATGGGTTTTTAGATATATCGTGGAACTTATGTGTGTGTCCTCAGCATTCTTGGAAAACATTCTTTCCTCATTTTGGAAAGGAGTAGGTTTTTGACAAATTAATAAAAGGAAGTAATAATGGAATATTAAAAATTTCAAAATTTGTTAAGAAAAAGTAACTTGAACAAAGTTTCTTAAAATGTCTGTAAATAACTTTATACTTCATTGTTAGTGTTTTAATTATGCAAACCTACAGTTCTGTTGGTACCAGTGAGTTTGACAACTACAAGTACTTAGAATTAAGTATTTTCTTGGGGAAATTGTGGAGTTTTGTAACCAGGTTTCAAGCATATAGGCCTTGATAAGTGGAATTATGAATAAATATTTTCCTTCAAGTTAAGGAAAACCTTATAACCTGACAAATCACACTCCTTGTTTAAACAACTCTTTGTAATATCAAATACTGCTATTTTGCTGTGATTGAAACTTCCATTCTAAAATTCATACCCACCAAAATTTTTACTTAGCTTAGAAGAAACATTACTTACTATTTTTGATTTATATGGCCAGTTTAGTCGTATGTAATAATACTATTTCCATTCAAGTATTGCATCTTTTATAATTTCCAACTAAGTAGTCATTTAGAGTTGATGCAAATGTAGTTTGTACAGCTAATTTCTGGTTTATAATTTTTCTGTGTTGTTGATTTTGTCTGATATTTTTCTAGCTATTTAAAAAATATTTATTTAAGTTGTTTTTAATACCCTTTGAATTGATAAAAAGTACTTGCCTATTCAATATAGTATAGAATTTCTTACAGTCACTAGCCATCTCATCAAACAAAAATTGAATATAACAATAATAAAAATTTCATCCAACAATTTTAGTGAAGCTTATATCCTTGTTACTCCTAATGTTTCGATTAATAATTTAAAATAGATACTCAAGGAGACTTAAAAAGGTAAATGTTTTAGAACTAGCATCATAATATAAATACAGATTGAAAAAGTTTAGGAAATTGAACTTCAAACAAAAAAATATATACATGTTAGTATATTTAAAAACATTGGACATAGGGAGTGTTAATTTGTTATATCTAAAAAATATATAACTAGCTATATTAAAAGTTGAAAAAAATTAATACTATTATAATTTTAATCTGCAATCCAACAGAAAAAGTAACACTAAATTGGTTTAATGCAAAAAAAAAAAAGAATACTTGAAAAATTGGTTTACAGTTTAGGAACCTAAGTTTTAATTCTGTATCAGAAATTTACCATGATTTGAAATTGAACTAATAATTTTAAGTGTGATGTAAAAATGTTTAGGATTTACATGTAAAGCTTAATAATGTTTGCTTGTAGTGTGTATAGCTGCTTCATTTAAGAGCATTTGTTTGGTACAAACTGGGATTCTTGACTTAAGTCCCAGAAATTATAATAGTTTTGAAATCAATGATTTTATTTGGTTTTGATATATCACAAAGTTAGATTAAGTCTGTCCTTTGTGAAATCTGAAAATTCATTTGATCAAAATTCCTAGACATGCCTTTGTACAACATTTTTGAGCTTTATTGTGAATAACGACAACATGATCAAATAAAATAAAAAGGACATTGTTTAATGACTCCTTAGTGTCTTTAATGGTTTATGTTTTTGAGGTGGGTCAGGATAATTAAATTTAACTTGAGTAGGGTAATAGTAAAGGACAAAAGTACTGTTAATGTACTGTAGTTTTATATGTAGCATTATACTTAACAGTTTATAATCTTTCAGTGTTATGGTCGGAGAGTGACCTGCTGTGGACTAATGAAATCTCAATCATTTTTCACCAGTCAGCTTAAGCTAAGGATATTTAAGAGTAGATTTGAACTTGCCGTAAACATAAAACTTAATGGAAGTGAAAATATATGAATATTCATATATATATATATCCAGTAAAAATCAAAGTAAAATGACAAAATTTGTTGAAGCTAGTTAAATAATCTAGTGAATTCTCCTCATGGCTTTCCAAAATACAAGGTTGATTTTGAATATTAGTTGGAAGAATGGATTGTACAAAAAATAGTTTAAGAGTAACATTCTAAAATTAGATTTGTTCTTAGACATACTCAGAACTGTATTTGTTTGCTTCTGTTCATCATATGTAAATTAGGAAATTGCACAAGTTGTTAATATTAATACTCTTCTAGGGCAGTATTCTAAAATACAAAGAAAAATGAGACAACTGAGTGTATTTTTGAAAAAGTTAGATTGAAATTGTGTAGTGTTAGTGCTTCTGCATATATCTAACTTTTTGCATTAAAAAAGCTTTGGCTTTAAGCCAGAGCTTAGATTAAGATGTATATATCTTTTTCTACTTGTAAAGGAAAATTATAACATTATAAAAATCTTACACAGAAATCTGAGGAATTCACTGAACTGTATGATAACTAAATTCCTATGATGTTGTGTGGAAACCATCATTTCTCTCAAACTAGTTTATTTTTATGATTAACAATCTTGGTTAATGATTAAATAGCAAGCTACATTTTTAACTAACCAGCAAATTGAATTATAGTATTATTTTTGTATTAAGTCTTAAGCAATGTTTTTCTCATGCCTTTATTTTTCTTTCCATATGTTGCCTATCCAATATGCAATGTAATTTTCATTTTAAGATTAAAAATACTTTTATGTATCAGAAAATTTTCAAATTTCATGAGCATAATCTGTATAATGTCCAGATAGTTATCAAAGTTTCTTAAGAAAAAACTTTATATTTTATCTGTTATTTTCACAAACAAATTTTTGTATGGGTTCGGTATATTTGACTGATCTTATAACCACCATAAAAAATTAGGAAATAAATATAAATTATGTCTCTTTCATTCTAGAATGACAACAAATTATAGCATGAAAACATACATGTTTATACTGAATAGCTTAAATTTCATAACATTATACATTTATTTATATTTATAATTTTTATTATATTGACCTTTAAGCCATGCATGGCTAACAGTACAGAAGTTACAATGATACGGAACACGTGCTCTCATGTTACCGTATCCTATAATATAAAACTGACCTTTAGTCTTTACAAAGTGATCTGTATTGTCTGTGTTTTAGATAGACTAGTATTTTGTAAAATACAGTCACATTTCAGTTATTATACATTATATATTTATATAGATTATTACTATTCGGAAATAAATTCCTAAACTTATTTTTCTTAAAACATAGAACAGTAAATAAAAATTGTTTGCTTTACTTCATCTCTTCTAGTTATGACCTTTGTACTTGGTTACTGCTTCTCGTAGCATGCTAAGTCTTAAGAAATTTCACACGTGGAGGATGCGAGTCAAAATAATTTTTTTAGGTTTTATATATACATTTGAATAACCAAAAAAATCGTAAGTTACTGTATCGATAGAATGCCATTATAATTTATCAAGTTTAGTAACTGAGCTGTATTTTGGTCTAAAAATTATTAAATTTCGAGCACACTGAAGACACAACATACCTTCTTGAAATCTTGTTTTGAAAGAACAAGATGGCATTCTAACACATGAAAATGTCTGAGAAAGCCACTAGGGGGACATTCTGATCTTTTGTTTGGTTATGCATATGTCGTATATACAAGTAAGTGTATATAAGGTACCATTTCCAAGAATGGAAAGAGATGAGTGGGACCACTGTTTGATTCAGTACATGAGTGATATCTCAGCAAGTAGGAAAGATAGGAGGTTCATATTTTATATTCTAGCTTGTCAATAATGGTAATTTCGGTTCCTAATTTGTACAAAACTACAGATTTTATTTTGATATCACAAACATCTAATTTGAACCAGTGCTGCATTCAACATACCATGTGACACACAAAAATCAATGTTTAACTG
>NW_013665880.1:519776-531561 GCF_000517525.1 Limulus polyphemus
ATATTGAAGTAAGTATAATAAGGGACTGTTTCCAAAATTGGAAAGAAGTGAGCGGGGCCACAATGTTTGATTCAGTACATGAACGATATCTCAGCAAATAGAAAAGATAGGAGGTTCTTATTTTATATTCTAGCTTGACGATATTGGTAATTTGAGTTCCTAATTCGTACAAAACTATAGACTTAGTATCTTGACATCACAAACATCTAATTTGAACCAGTGCTGCATTCAACATACCATGTGACACACAAAAATCAATGTTTAACTGTGTTTTTTTTTAATATTTACTTTTAAATTAAGAAATTGAATAATGTACAGTACTAACATTTGAATTATGATCTACAGTATGATACCAAACTTACTGACATAAATTCATGAAATAGTAGTTCAGTAAAATTTTGAATGCGAGTCAACAAACACAATGACATGGCCTTTGACCCGTCACCTGTCTGGAAAAGGTTAATCAAACTTTCCTATTTCAATTTAATGGTCTGGCTTTGCCCAAGTATTTTATAAACTAGGCTGCAGGTTTTGAGATATGATGTAGCTGAATGCTTTTCACACATTCAGGTGTGATGTGTTATAAAAAAGACAGTTAATCTTGACTCTTATTATTCATTTTGAAGAGCCAAACAAAGCCCTTGTGGGTGGGGATGCTTTCCTTGGTTACCTTCCATCTTGTAAGTAGTTTGAAATTAAGAATTCATTTAATCCTCATGCACATATAGTGCCTTTGAGGTTGAAAATTCCAGTTGTAGTTTTATAATGATTAAAATTTCAAATCATGTTGAACTTTTGATAATTATTTATCTAAAATAAATAAGAATTTTTTTTGCATTTGCAAATGTGATTTCACTGATGCTATTATTACAGTGAGACAAGCTAAACAAAATAATTTTTTAAAATTTACTTTGTACTGATAACTTGTACAATTTTTTAAAACTCTGAATATGAAATAGAGCTGCAAGATATGTGTGCGTGTAAAACTAGAAGTTGGATTATATAAATTTGTATGTTTCCCACTCTATCATTTGAGTCACCACTTGTCACTGAGTTATACTGGTTTCAGGGAATTACACACCTTCTTAAGAATCTCTGGACAAGAGTGAATTGAAAAAGTAAGACTAAGGTTTCTTATAGTTGGAAGTGTATATTATGTACATATTGTATTTGTTTTGTATTCACCACAGTTACTCATGAAGGGTGGAATTCCTTAAAACTGATATTACTCTGTGACAATGGTGAGTTGAATAACAGATTGGGCTTTATATTTTTTTTGAATATTAAACATCTTGTCTGCTGAATAATTTGGAAGGATAAATCAGTGGCATCAATCCTATATGTTTTTCAAATCTGGTGACTAAAAGACAAAAAACAACAGATGTATAAAAAGTGGATTGTTTCTTTTCTATTGTCATCCTTTACTGTTAGAAGTTAGAGCTGTTTCACCAATAATGTGCATAATCTAACTTGATGTAAGAAGTCTCTGAGATCTGGATTCTAATTTTTTTTGCTATTAACAGCAATACTTTGTGGATAGGGTAGGATGTAGGATTATTATTATTTTAGTTTCATTGACATTTCATACATAGTCATTATTAGTTTATCATGGTGTTTATTATCTGGTGGAACAATGTAGGTCTCAGGACGGCGGAGCAGGTGGAGCCCAGGGGGCAGATGGAGTCAGACAACCTAACCCTCAACATCAAGCAGCTTCAAAAAGAGTTCAACAGACACAAGCCCAAGTTGATGAGGTACATAACACTAACGAACAATTTAAAACAGATATATTACCATAACACACACACAGATTTACATATAAATTGTACTCTGATTGAAATTGTGGATGATTGTGTGAAGTGACACTGATGAAAAAACTAAATTTATCATTAATGCTATTTGAAGTAGTAGTAATTCTAAAATTCTCAATTATCTTGAAATGAAAATAACAAAAAGTAATATACATTTGTGACACCTAATTCATGTAGTAAAAGAAGGAATACAATATTCTTGAAAATATATTGAGCTCAAAACATTAGTTGCAAAAAAAGTTTTAATTTTTAAAGTTATAAGGTTTTCATATACCAAATTTTAATCAAAAACCATGATCATGGTTTGCAATTTGTGGCATAACAAAGTTTTTTTCCAAATTTGTCTGTTGAAGATTTCAGCAGTAAAATATGTTGGTGTGCATTGAATGGATAAATCAGTTTTAAATAGGAGAGAGATTAATTATAAAAACATGGATTAAACTTTTATATTTAGGTTGAAAAAATATCGGTTAGTTCTATCCAAGTTATTTTTGTTAATGCAGGCAGGCTACTTAAAAGTATTTAAAAGTATTAATATTTTTACACTTTATAGAGGTATAGACTAGTAGTATTCAGTATGTATGAGCCTATCTTGAATAGTGCCTTATACTTAACCAAACCTATGTGGTAAAATTTTGTTTTCATTAATGTTTTAGTGTATTGCTAAATTATCTAATTACATAAAAATTCAAGCAAGTTTAAAGAAAAACTTTTTGTATTCACATATCAGGTCTTCCTTACCACTATATGTTCTGATACCTTAATCTACCATTAAAAATGCGTTTCTGACAACCTGCTCTTTGTCTCAAAAGTTGGGTAGTTAGTTATGGATATTTTGCTTTCTAAAATCTGACATAAGTAAAAAATGTGACTAAATTTACAAAGAAGTCAAAACAAGTTTTAATTTTACATAACAGAACAATTTTTATTTGTTTAACACAAATGCTTTTTCTTGTTAACACTAATTAAATATACAATCATATCTTTAGAAATCTAATACTTTTAAGGAACATGCATACATTGTCATACAAATGCTCCTTTGAAGATAAAAAATTTTCTTTTATATATATATATATCCTTCTGTTTTATGTAACGTTACCAATAAACTTGTGACATGACACAAACTATTACAAAAATGTATTTGTGATGTTAATTCTTAAGTTTATTTTATATTTTAAAAAGTACATATTTCTGAGTTCTGAGCTAGGTGTAGCATGTTTCAAATGCATTAAAATAAATTCACAGAAGCTTATCACATTGTTGTCAAAATTCATTGTTTCAGTTGCCATTCTGGTAATTAAATTTATTGGGAAATAGCATAAATAATAAATACTGTGAAATTACTTATAAGAAATCTTAAACTTAAGTGTACATATTGTTTTGTATACCTGTATATCTTCTACTTCCTTGTTCCAGTTTAGAAATCTCTGACAACTTCAATGTACAGGCATTGAAACATCAAAGGCACTGTTGCTGATTGTAGATTTTTTTTTTTTATGAGTGTTAAAATACTTCTCACAAATCTTAAAACACACAATTTTAAAATTTGTGTTAAAGGTTGGAATAAAAGCAAGGTCCTTATAATCTTGACAAAAAACTTCTGTTGAAGATGGTTTTCTCAAAAGAAAAATTTTCATAAGTTGTGCACTAACATGACTCAGTTACAAAACTTCACCCGAACCGGTTATCTAGATCTACCTTTAGCATATATGTCCAGGCTTCTTTGGGAGAGGGAACTGTAGCAGCATATATATAACAAGTGTTTTCTTCTGACTATCACTTTGGCTCATCATCATTGGCATACAGTGTTCTCTTTTGAAAAGCATAGCTTTCTTTCAGCTTATCTTTGTTGACAGCAGTTTTGCAGCATGTGGTTTTGGTTTCAGTGGAAACCTTGACTTTGCATTTGCAGTCCCTCAGAACAGGCAGTTGGGTTTCCTATAAAAAAAAAAAAACATTTAGAGGGCTAAGAAAAATATCTCAGTTGGGGGGGGGGGATGTTGTTGGAATGGCAAGTTGGCTAAGACAGACTTTTTTTTTCTTTTGCCTTACATTAAAGTTGAGAGATAACATTCGGCAAACATTGTATTGAAAAATGCTAATATTTAAATTTTTGTGTAACTTATAATTTTGATATTGTTTTCTCAATGCTAAAACTATAACAACATGCTTTATATTATACAAGTTAAACTTTTTAATTTGTAAAAAAATTTAGTAATATTTCACTTGATTGAATTTTAACATAGAATGCATTGTAAGAAGTATTTATTTTACTTAAATTCAACTTAAGGTCCATAAAGCTAAATGTAAAACTATCCATATTCTATCACACCGCTAATATTACTGATATTTTCATGTATTTGTAGATTTTTTATGTAATTTAGAGGCTTACATGTTTTACTGACTTTGAGAAAAGAGCTTGGCTACATCTGCTTCCTCATACAATATACATTTCTTTATTACCTGAGCTTTTCTTGACTCAAGAAAGAAATACTCATGATTCTGACTACAGTTGTACTCTACGATTACTGTTAATTGTTATAAAACCTTTACACCTGGAGAATGATAGATGTTTTCATTTTATAAGTTATTTATTGATTTCATTAGCCATAGTGTATGTTTAATAAGCAATTACTAAGCAGTATAAAGTATAATTTCCAATGAGGCCTACACTTCACTTGGATAAATATTTCATATTTAAGATGTTATGGCATCTTGATAAGTATTATGCTGTTTACTCTTCCCAATTAATGGTTATTAAAGTCATTTTAAAAAGGTTTTATCATATCATAAGAATTAGGAATGGTGTTGGAAAAATGATACCCAGTTTATGAAAAATTATGTGAAAAATAGTTAGAGATCAGTTTTTAACTAATTAGCTTGAACAGTTGTAGTTTCAGTAGTGTTGCTATCCTAGGTGGTGGGTATAATGCGTGTGAATGTAGAGAAGGTACTGGAACGTGACCAGAAGCTTTCAGAACTGGATGATCGAGCAGGTGAGAAGCTTACAAGTCAGGCTGTGGTATGGTAGTGTAACAAAAAAAACCAGGCTTTATGAATGTGGTTCAGATTAAAATAGTAACGTTTGAGCATAAAATAAACATCTTAATTGATTAAGTGGTAAAGATTTTAAAAACTAGAAATTTAGTTGTTGTTTTTTTTTACTTCCTGTCTGTATTTTCCAATTGTGTAACAGTTTCTAGAATTAAAATTTGATTTATTTATTTAATCATTCAAAGTATGATTTATGTAATATAGCTTAATTGAATAGATTTGTTTTTATACTTATGTATTTTTTTAAACATTATTTTTTGTTATAGAATTTCATCTTATTTTGTATGTCACGTTCTGTGTTATTGTATAATTTTGAATATGATTTTAGTTTTGGTTACTTATTTTTAGAAACCTGAGTGTCACTTTCTTTTGGAAACCTGACATTTTTTTTTGGTTGTTTTACCTAAAAAATTGTGGAAGCATGAGTAAGAACTATTTGTAAACAAATTCTAGAATATGCACATGATTAAGCTACTTTATATACCAGTGTAGTATTTTTATATTTGAACTGTTAGGTGTTTGAATGATTATAAAATGTGTTGTAGAATTGTGAGAAGGTTTACTGCTAAGCAGTGGCTTGCTAAATAAATATATTGTCAGAAACAAAATGTTTATGAACAGTTATTTTGTTCATAAATTCATCTATTTTATGAATATTTTTCTTCTCAAAACACTAGAACTGTAGGAAATATATATTTTGGTGATTTCATATATATATGATGTTGTATTTTTATTTATCAGTCCTGCTCATTCGTGTGGTTATGCTTATATTTTATTACCACACTAATAGAATATTTACATATTTTTTCTTTACCTTAGCAAAATAGTTCTTGCAGCTGAAAGTAAAGTAATTTTGTGTAACTGATGAATAACAGAGTAGTTGCACAGTGGCAGATTATCTGTGACAGTCATGAAGAAGATACAATATCTGTATCTTAAAAGGGTGCTAGAGATGTAATGGATAACATTTAGAATGAATACCAAAAATTTAACCAAGCTGAATAACCAAATTTTCAGACACAGAATAGGTGATATATTTATTTAAATAAACATTTTCATTAGTTTCATAGGACACTAAAAGCTGCAGGACATACACGTAATTTCAAAAATAAATAAATATTGAAAAAAGGTAAATTATAGACTGAGTAGGATGCAATAACAATACTTTAACAATGGTTCATATAAACATTTCTTGTGAATAGTCATATTGTAGTTGGCCATATCTAATGTCTATAACTGCCACTAACATTTTTATACAGTGGTAAAAGAGTTTGATGACGAGTCTGGTTTTATCTGGATATATAAAGTGTCCTTTAATGTATACAAGTTGTAACATGTCATATAATGTTTTAGCAGTAGTCAATAAACAAGACATTTAAAGATCTGTTAACTATAGTCTATTTGTGATACTAATTTTAGTGATGATTGCTATCAATGGCAGTAAGAATAATTCAGAATTAACCTTTGTATTTTATGATTATTATGAATCATTTAAAATGCAATTAAAGTGAAGTGCAAATTCTGTAGTATATTAATTTCAATTGGTGACACAGAGAGAGTTATTTCTACTACTTCAATGCACAATTGCTTTAAAAGCAAGTAAACTTAAGGCTACAAGAATTTGCAACAAACAGAAATCTAATTGATCTAGTATTGAACATGATAGTGTAATATTTAAAAAACAGATCATTCAGTAGTATAACCAACAGAAAAAACTCTGGGATGTTTATGATTGTCATACTAAAGAGTAGCATTGTGTAGTCAGTTCAATGATTGCATCAAATAGAGTAATGGCAACTAGATGGTGAATCTATTAATGGTTTGTACAAAATATCTCCGAAAATGCAAAAGAAAAGTGAGCTGGCAGTTAGTGGTATTTGCCAATGGATTAATTGATGGCCCCATTAATTGATTAGTATAGTATTCTTCAAACTATGGCATGTACAAGAAAAAAGGTTGACGTCAAGTGCTGACAGCCAGTTGCTTTCCCTATAGCCAGCAGTTCAAAATTAATGACAATGGCAGACAGCTTTAGAAGTTTCGCTGTAATAAATATAGGGTGAGGAAGTTTGATGGCAAAGGGAATTGACCCTGAGACCCTTGAAAAGTTGGAATAATCAAAAACAGTAATAATTAGAAATGCCATTTTCAATTAATCAATTAGTTTATGTGATGCTAATCGATGCAATAATTGATTACTTCCCAACTTAAACCCTTTGCCTTAAAATGTCCTATATTACTCCCCACAATTCAGCCAATTTGTTTGGTTGTCTTTAAAGTTTATCAGTTTTTAAATAAGCTTGTACAGTTTTAAGAATGTTCGTATTAGGGCTGTGTGTAGCTCAAGCCATAGTTTTGAGTGTTCCTTTGTATCAATATTGTTTCACCACATTTACTATAGGCTTGGGTTCATTGCAGTGCTGGAAGATGAATTTCTGCCTGTTGAGTTGTGTTCTTGAGGGAATTGAGTGATGGATGAGAATGTGCCTGCACTTGTTAACAGCCAGGATGCTATCAGTGTTGTATAGATAACCAACACCACATGTTGAATTGCAAACATTTACTAATTCTCCTCACCATTCTTCACTGTAGACATTGTCTCTGATACTGTTATTTTCTCTGCTGTGAAATGAACTGTTGTTAATTGTTGCAGAATGACTCAAACTTGGATCCATCTGTAAAAAAAAAACATCTCCAGTTTTGCTCATTCCACAATTTCTTACCTGATGCCCATTTCAACCTTTTTTTTTTTAGTTATATTTTCTCACTGGTAGTTTTTCAAACAGCTTCATGTACATTGAGACCTTTTCATGCAAATACATATTGTACTGTTCTCGCTGTACACTTGTTTTTACAGTAAAATCATTGCCTAAATCTATAGAGAGCTGTCATCTATCTTGTAAAGCTTATATCCTGAGATATTATGTATATGATTTTTTTAGTTATCTTTTACTTACCACAGTGAACCTGTATTTATAAAGAATTTGAAAGGAATATGCAGCATTGATTCCAGCTCTGTTACGCCAAATCTATCACTTGATTTGATTGGATGACAACTAATTGTAATGTTAATTTATCAACAGGTGACTGTACTTTGATACAATACATTTTCATGTGAGAAAGGAACAGCATTTTAATAACATTTGCCATTTATACTTCTTTTTTTTTTCCTGATACTGTATAAGAAAGATCTATGACCATAGTTAATGATCAAATTTCTAACGTTGGTATCATTTATCTAACGTCAGATTCATAGTCACCTCAACAACAAAAAAACATTTTTACTGGTTTCACAGAACATATGAATATACAACATGCTGTTCTTAAGTTGAAGCTTTTTCATTAGTTATGCAATTGAGAATATGTTGGAAGACCTAATAAAAGTTAATGGAGAAAATATAAAGTTTCTAATGATGCTGGATTGAAGCTTTTTTCGTTAGTGATGCAATTGAGAATATGTTGAAAGACCTAATAAATATATGGGAAATAGAAAATAAAAAATATCCACATCCTAAAAAGAGTTAATGAAGAAAATATGAAATGTTCTAATGATGTTGGATTGTCAAGTGAATCATTTTTCCTTCACATATTACAAAAACTTGTGTCCATAAATTTTCTGAAATTTCATGAGCTGTAATTGATCTCGTAACATTCAGTTGAAAGATTGTTACTAGTTTTAATCGTTAATTTTTTTCTATGTTCAGAATTAATGGTTGTACAAACTGGTTTAAATATGCCTCGGTAAAAATTTATTCAAGATATACAGACAAGATGGAATTAAAACATCCTTGAAAGGATTTTGGAACAAGAGAAAGCAATATGTCTTGATGTAATTGACATCAACAACCTCAGTAATAACCAATGTCCCATATTGGAGGGATATTTGAAGAAGTTATTCCAACTGTGGGTACTCTTCATTGCTATCTGTTAAAAGATAGTGCAAGCCACTTTGGACAAAGAACAATTAAATCATTCTTGAGAGAAAGGCTTGAACCTGTGCCTATTCTTTATTGTTATGTGTCGAAGGATAATACAACATACTTTGGACTAGGACAATAAAAACATTTTTGTGTGAAAAGCTTAAAATAGATTTCATGAAATACAAAGAAGTCCTAATTTCACCTTATTTATTTTGGTGGTTCCTTGCTTTGAATTAGCATTTTTAAAAGGGCAATAGAATTAAGAAGTGAAGACAAGTAAAATATTGACATTCCCAATTTCACAATCAATTATAATTGAATGTAGAAATTATGGAAGTTATATAAAACCATTAACAGCACCACTTTTTAAAAGTTGATGGCAGAAGACACCTGACATGTTCTTGGTGATCTGCCTTCTGATCAGTGTATGATCAGTGTATTTGAAATATTTAAACTATATCTGAGGATATTTGTGAAATTGATGATATAAGTTGTGCCTCGACTACTACTATATCTGTATTAACCCAGCCAGCCTAATGAGTTCTAGTATTGGGTGAAAGGCCTCATTGGTACTGGATACATCAGATGTAGTGTTGTGGACATATTTTTGCTTATTTGCTTTCACTCATAATTTCTTAGATAAATAGATCCTTATCACTATAGACAATAGTTTTAAGTAAATTCTGAAGCTTTCATTTGGAATTATGTTCAATGACATTCTTAGAGATAGTATAAAGTTATGCAATATTTGCTGTAGATTTTATACATTTTTTTCAAGTTTTGTTAATCACATTGTATTAATTCTAGTAATGAAAACAGATTTTGTTTGTTTTGTGGTTGTTGTAGAAGATTAACATTTTACAGCATCATCAGTTGTATAAAGGAATTTCTTTCCTTTCAACCTAACTTAGAATCTGTTAATTGTTATGTACAGCATTTACTTCTTTATTTTCTTCTTTATATTACGAAAGTTGCTGATTTTATTCTGTGTGAAATCATCAATTTCCAATATAAGGTGAACAATGTTTACATTGGATTAGAAGGAGAAAACTTCTCATTTTATCATTGGTAGACTTGTTCACACATCTTTCAGTTTGTTTTAAGTTTAGTACCGTACTTTTCACACCCATAAACTTAATTTTATTCAAGTCTCTCTCAGGGAGTTACTATAAAGCATATTCTTACTTATTTCAGTATACTTTCTTGAACAAAAGCATGCACCTGTTTAACATAACTATCTTGTTTCAAGTTATAAAACATTCATACCTGCAGAAAAACAACCATCAGCCTCATCCATTTTAATTTTCAGGTGTGTGGTGAATATTACTAAAAATAATGTATTTAACTGCAATGTATGATATTTTTTAACAACAAAAGAAATTTTTATTATCAGGTGTCAAAGTACAGTACATTTAGAAAGAGAAATTCAAAATCTATTTTTACTAGGTCTAAACAAATTACGAAGTAAAAAATGAACAAGTGACAAGAGGGTTTGTTTATAATATTGTTTACATAAACTTGATATGGAAACAACTCTTCCTGTTTCTTATAAACTGTATTTTCTTTAAGCACAGTTTTCTTCATGTTTATCCATAACTTTCTTCAACTACATATATTCTTTCCAGATTAATAGGAGTGGTAAGAATGTGGTATAACTTCAATTGGTCTGATAAATTTCACTACTAAACAGTTTTAAAATGCTATTATATAATATTCTTAACACAAACTATTATTAACCTATAAAGAATGACCTAAGTGAAGTTATGACAATTCTAGGTGTAAAGTTCTATAACTCTAATTATCAAGAATGGATCATGCTTCCTGGCACAGACTTTATTATACAAGTTTTTAAGTTTTCCTAACTAGTCATACTATACACTATGTGACATTCATGAAAATATTTAAATTCTGGCACGACAGTACAGTTTATTGAATTGTGACAAAGTTTTTGTATTTAGGATTTGTAAATCTGTAATGGGAGAATAGTGCTTGCACTAATTGTACTTGTAATTTGTTTGGTTGATATGAAGTTTTATTGAATGAGTACTGTTTGAAATTTTCCTCTTAATCCATACAGGATCTTTATTTCTCTCTTGTACTTTTTTTTTTAGGTTTTAAATACATAATTGTGAGTTCATACTAAATAGCAAAATTTCTAGTGGGAAAAAAATACATCTTCTCATTCTTGTCTGTCTGTTTTTTTTTATTTGTTTTTATTGATTTACTAATTTTGCATCTTCATTAGTTTTAAGGGTTGAATTTTATTTACTTTGTTTGTCACTGTTATTTGGGACCTGAGAGATTCTGGTTTGTCGATAAACATGATTTTTCTGCTTATAGTAGAAACCCTGATACAGAAAGAAATGACTAATATAGTGTTATGCATGAGGAGCTTGTATAAGTGATTAATATCCTTTATAATGCTAATTACCTGTAATGATTAATCTTAATTTTTTATAAAAGATTCTATGGGTTATTATTATAATTGAAATAACATTGGTATCTAATATTGCTTTACCATCTTCACAAAGCCTGGCTTTATTCTCTATTGATACTAACTTAACCCAGTCTTTTATCTTCTGCATCCCTGTTGTTTGACTGATTCTAATAACCTAACCCCTAATCAGGTTGTGGATATCATGAAAACCAACGTTGAGAAAGTCTTGGAGCGGGATCAGAAACTGTCTGAGTTGGATGATCGTGCAGGTAATAATGGCTTTTACTGGTTTGCTTGTTTGCATTGTGGGCTTTGAGTTGCATGGCTAAAAATTGAGATGAATGTATGCATAATATGGTCTATGATAATTTCATAAAAGGCACAGTTATATAATTTATTCTTTTCTTTACATTCAAAATCACATTTGGCATTTAATTGTTTGAAATTTTTGTTGTTCACACTGAATGTTTTTTTAAATATTTAGCTAACATTATTGATTTTAGGTACAGACTGAAAGTTTGGAAATATTAAAAAAATACAACTATAAAGCCAGTAGAGCTGGG
>NW_013665880.1:532561-535794 GCF_000517525.1 Limulus polyphemus
TTGGTCTGTGTCAATATTCTTGAACTCCTGACTGTTTGTCGGGCTTTGGAACATTTTCTTTCCCTTGCCAGCTGGTATTGATCCATTCCAACAGTTCTACCATAGTGGCTTATATCAGTCACCAAGGTGGCACCAGGACCAGATCCCTGTGTTTTTGCACTGTGGATCTTCTTTATTGGGCCCACACACATGAAATTCGTTTGATGGCGTGTCATGTACCGGGTGCTTTCAATCTCGTAGGCCAAATGTCTTTCTCGACTGGATCGTGTTTATCCCATGCAGTGGTCCTTGCATCCTGCCATTTTTGGGTGGCTCTCTCTGCATCTGGGTACACCCCATATTGATGCCTTTGCCACTGCCCTCAATCACAAATTACCTTGGTTTTGGACCCTGGTTCCATGACCTTGAGCCTTGGCTGTCAATGGCTTCAGCCAGATTGGTCTCATTTGTTTTTTATGTTTATTTTCCCATCCATTTACTTCATCGTGTGGCCTTCCTCATCCATGCCACTCTGTACACAGTCCTTCTGATTGCTACTTACTGACCCTCTAAACCTTGGTTCCCTCGGTTGCTCCAGCTGCAGGTGGTCCCTCCCCCTCCTTTTCCCTACCATCCCGACCTGCTCCATCAACCCCGGTCACCAGCACTCCATTATGTGCCGTTTATCCTCTATCTTCATGCCTAGCTTTTGTCAGATCCTTGGAGAGGAGTTCATGTTTCTCTCGCAGAATAGCTTCACATTTAGCCCATTCCATTCACTCTTCTTCTTTGGCCATCTATCATTGCAAATGGAGCATTTATTGCTCCTGGGCATTGACTTGAGTTTCCAGGCTTCTCACCCAACAGTTGCTTATATCTCCGAGTTTCTCACGTGGTTCTTTGAAAGGGACTTTTCGGTTTCCTCAATTTCAGGGTTTCAGGTGGTGTTATCTCATACATTCAGTAAAGTGCCCGTTGTTTCTGGACTGGGACATTAATGTGGTCCTTCATGCTCTCACTTTACCTCCATTTGAACCTCTGTCTATGTGTTCCCTGTTTTACCTCTCTTTGAAGGCATATTTTCTCCTCCTCCTGCCCTGTGGGCAGACGTCAGAGGTTGGATATTTTTGCTTCGACATTACCAGGACCTTGTACCACTCCTCCTACCTTATCCTTTATTTGGTCCGTGCTTTCCTTCCTAAGACCTCTGCAGCTCGAGAAGGTCAGTCCTCCTTTTCTCCTATTAGCCTATCCTCTATATCTCATCTCTACCCTCGTCCTGATCGAGATAGACTCCTCTGTCCTATCTGTGCCCTTTGTTGTTATATTGCTCACACGGCTTGCTTTCGGGTCCTCGTTCCTGCCTTTTTATCCCTTGGCAACCTGCCTCTTCTCGTGATCTTTCCCTGGTTACCCTGTCCAGTTGGGTTCAACATTTGATCCAGTTGGCCTATTCCCAGCATGATCTCTTTCATGTTTCCTCACATAAAATCCGTCACCTTACCTTCTCCCATGCCTCGTCTTCATCGGCCATTGGAGGAGATTGTATGATTGGGCATGTGGACTACTCTGCACATGTTCTTTTCCCACTACCTACACTACATCGCTGTTTCTGCTTACTCGGGGTATCACCTGCTGCCTGTGGCTATTCTACAGACTTCAGTGCGGCTGTGACACGAGTTAAGTCATTACTAATGCTTTCTTTGGATCTCACTCTGTGATGAGTGGTGCCTGACCATGTTTCTGTCTGTACTAAGAATGGATTCCACTTAGATGGCTATAACCATTTGCACACATCTTGCTATCAAATCTGCACTGTAAGCCATGTTGATTCTTTTAAATTTTCCATGACTATGTATGCTCACCCTTGAGATGGGGTGTTTCACAAGATCACTAGAGTGTAAATTCCTCATGATAATTGCATCATAATATGCCTGTCTGGGACCGTACCACCCATGAATGGCATGGGTAAAGCAGAAGGGGTTTGCTACCCATCACTGCCATGCCTGGATTGAATAAATTGGTGTGGTCTGCTTTTAAAAATGGGGTTTCATGATCACCCATTGCACTGTCTAGGATGTTGCAGTCCCTCTGGACTCTCCACTGGACTTTTTCCCTCTTTCTTCCAGTTTAATACAGGAATCCTTACCATTTACCAGTTCCAAACTGCTGGGGTGGTTCATCATAGAGGCAACCTGATGGATTGGTTCCACAAAGTTGGCTATAACCATTCAGTTCAGAGTTCCTGGAGTTGAATGTTATGTTCTCTCTTGACTCTGGGACTTGAGGTTAAGACTGTATGATCCTACCCTTGTGAGGATGTTGGTACCCAGCGAGTTAGGTGTTGAATGGAGTTGACTTACCGAGTATGGTCTGTCGTGCCTTAGCCACTTACCCATTTTCCATTGTGGGATTGAGTGATTCTAATTTCTGTTTAAGATCACATTGATAAACTGTTCTCTTCCACGCGGATGTGCTCCTTTCATGTTCCACCATGTCTGGTCCTCCTGATCATGTTGATGTTCTTGGCGAAGAGAGACCTGGTTCAGATGTGGTGTGGTACCCCTCCTCAGATCATCTGATCTGTTCCTCTCATTTTGGGGGTGTCCTCTGGATTCTCCCAGGGGATATGCCTGTGCTTCCCTCGCACTGGTCTCTCCTCCATTTCAATGTGGGATTCAAGCTAATCTTGTGAGTGGAGGGAGAGTATCTTATTAGAAGTTACAATTTTCCAAAATGAAAATGTATTTCTGATAGGTACTTCCCTCCGCTTACACTTTCCACCCATCCTTCCCACAATCTTCTGGTGCTCGCATTTTTTGCCAAACTTTGAAGTTATAGTTCAGTAGTGGTGCGTAGAGGGAGTCACATGCATTACGTGATAGTAGTGCTCGTGTTTCTGAAAAAATTTGCATACAGAGGGCAGCACAAAACGAGAAAAGCTAATCTTGTGAAAGCTAATCAGAAATATATTTTCATTTAGGAAAACTATAATTGGTGTTGAACACCTTTATATATAAATAATTTTACACACACACACTTATATATTTGTCTTTTTGTATCAAATATGCATTGTTACATTTGTAACTATGAAACTTTTTCTTTACCATGAGAATGTGCATTATATATAGAAAAAGAAAAGTGTTCTTGAAGCAGTGTAAATCAGTTTTCAGTTTTTTTTTTTTTAGTTAATGCTTATTTGTTTTCTTCTACCCTTTATCAGTGTGTGTGTGTGCGTGTGTGTGTGTGTATAT
>NW_013665880.1:536836-539055 GCF_000517525.1 Limulus polyphemus
TATATATATATATATATATATATATGATGTTTAGGAAGTCTTTACCTAAGTTTGTAATTAACTATATAATTTAAGGTGACAATAACTTGAAATTAAGAATTGTGTAGAACAAAATCTGGAACATATAATCCATAAAAACATATTTAAACAATTTTATACATGTAATCATCACATTGATATCAAAATTCATAATAAACTTTAGATTCCTTTGATCCAATGTTCAAGCAGTTAAACACTTTGTTCACATTAAAAGAACCCAGAAGTATTGTACAGTGATTTTTTTTTGTGTGTAATATATTGTTTGCAACTTGGTTTTGTCTCCTTCTAACTTTAGAAAAGGATTACAAGTTTGCATCTGTCAACAGTGTTTGCATATAATGTTTTGACATTTTACTGGGTCATTGTACATTTTGACTTGCTATTAGAAAATTTTATAAATTACCCATGCAATCTATCCCGAACTATAGTATTACTTATGAAGATGTAATTTATCTAAATGCAATAAATATATTTAAAATTGAGAGATGTAAAAACACATCTGCTATAATTAATATTGGTAACATTAAAAAATGCAAGATTGGTAGCTATTTTAGTTGGTGATAAAATTCAAATGTAGGAAAAAAAGGGTAAAAAAAGCTACTTAAATGATAAAAAGAAACAAATACTTAAAGGCTTTTTTTTTGTTGCTTGTTATTTAAAAAAATCAGAAGGTAATATATTAGATTGTACAAAACATAGTATATTCCATGTTATGAAAACTAAGTAAACATTACTTTTAAAATCAGATGCACTCCAGCAGGGAGCATCACAATTTGAACAACAAGCTGGTAAGCTAAAGAGAAAATTCTGGTGGAAAAATTGTAAAGTAAGTTTTTTTAGTATTGGTATTAGTGAAGACTGTAAGACTTAATATAACAGTATGGTACTTAATGACTACAATCTTTCAGCTTTCACTTCTTTTGTTACACATATTCTCAGGAGTTTTAAAGAAGTTCGGCTGTTAGGTTTTTTCTGTCATACAGTTTTAGAGCTCTTAGGCTAAAATGGAAAAGGTTGGTAATAATTTTGGAGTTATGGAACAGAAATGACAGCATAGATACTATTCATGCCTAAAATAGTTTTTCTTTTTTGGAAAGGTTGGAAAATTATATAAATGAGTTGTGTGTTTGATAATATTGATATACTAACTTTCTTCTTTGATATCTAATGATAAAACATGTACAGTTCTAATGTAATACTATTGTTAGTTACTTGGTTACAATCATAAAATCAATGATATTGAGTGGGTTTATGCTGATACACAATGATAATGGAACAAAAATTTAGTGTGCACAAATTCTGTAAGTTCACATTAAGTGAACCACATATACATTTTAATGCTTTAATCAATCTAGTAGTATAACATGACTAATATGTTTTTAATCTATTTTATAATTAACCAGAAACTAGTTTGTATCCACACTTAATAAATTATTAAATTATCAGTTGACTTAACCCTTGGCAAATATAATTTTTTGTTGTACAATGATCAAAGAAATGTCTTCTTTCAGATGATTGCTATAATGGTTGGAATTGGTGTAGTTATTATTGTCATTATAGTCGGTGAGTATCTTTTTCTCTGCTGGTGTATGAAAGGCTCACTTTTTTTTACCCTTGATACACTTATTTGATCTTAAACTAATTTCAATGGATTGAAATTTTGTTACATTGTTTCTTAACCTTCAGACTGTTGAATTTTTCAAACAACAAATTAAATCATTAAAGATTCAGAATTGACTAAACTTGTAATTTGTTTGAATGTAATCTTCCATCAGTTGATATCACCAATAAAATTATATTCATTTGCAATTATCTGTGCACAAGTATATTTTCATATATGCAGTTTCTCCTGATAAAATACTTTTGAAAGATAAATTTATAGAAATATGCTTGATACAGCCTTCTTCATAATTAACAAAGTTAAAACATTTTCCCTGGCGTGAAATATATTCATCAAATTTGCCTTTGAAATTTCTTAAGCATTTCATTTGGAGAAATACTGAGACATTTAGCAATGTAGATCTATGGACAAGTGCTGCCATTTTTTGATTATAAAAAATTTAATTTGTAAAATGTATTGTAGTTTTCTCCCTCCTATTTTGCTTTTGGGCAAGATCTTGGGAGAGTTGAGAGTGATATTTCTTGAAAATATTTTCTCACTTGACCCTTCCATTATGGGC
>NW_013665880.1:539995-546490 GCF_000517525.1 Limulus polyphemus
ATATATATATATATATATATATATACTGTAATAATGTTATATTTTCTGTCAATGTTTTAAGCATTTGAAGGATACAAAATACTGACTAATAGATTATCTTAGACAAAGATATAACTTTTAGAAGGTTAAAATGGCTTCAGAAGAAATGCATGCTTGTTAAAGATATATAAGGTTGGGTTGTAAAACTTCTGAGAAGTGAATCAGTGTTGGGATTTCTTTGCAGTAGATAGAAAGCAAATATTTGATATTTCTTTTGCAAGTTAGTAGTTTTTTTGCAAAAATAAGATGTTATACTTTATTTACAGTATCAAAGGTTTCTTTTATGAGATAGAACGAGCAACATACAGAAGTGTATTAAATTTCATTTTCAAGTTTCTGGCATAGTTTCCAAGGGAGAGAGTTTATTATTATTTTTTTAATCCTTATCAGTTAATTTTTAAGAAAGAATGAGCACAAAATGTAAAGCCAATGTTGAAAGCTTTTTTCTGAAATACTGAGCAATTTTTATCAGCAAGGTTATTGTATAATTTGTTTGTTTTCATGACATATGCTTTAGTGTCTTAAGCCCAAGTATGTATTATTATTTTTACCGGTAGTAAGCACATCTATAAGCCACCCTGAAAATACAGTTATTTTCCATGCATTATCTCCACAACAGAAAATAAAATTCTCGTTATTAATGCTAGACCTGCATGTCTGATTTATCATTAACTCCTCTTAATGTTAGAGCTCATTTAAGACCCTGTGATTACTTTTATGAAAAATCCAATTTTCTGAAACAAGTCACACTTGTTATAGAAGCATTAAATTAATGTAGTCTCACAACTACTCTCAGTTCTGTTGCAAAAAGAAACAAATAGTGAAGTACAAACGAAGTTTAAACTGTGTGACCACATAACACAAGAAAATTATATGAGTGATAAAATGTACTTGCTAAGACAAATTCCATCTGATTTTTCTTTAAACGTTTTATTTAAATAGGGTTTGTAGTTTTCTTTTTTATCAGATGTTATGAAAAAATATACATTTCACCATAATTTATCAAATTTGATAGAGTAACACAAGAAAGTCTCTTCATTGTAACTGGACTCCTCATCACTTATCTTTGTACATTTCTTTTATAAAGAATCCAAATTACTGTGTTTTCACTCTAGGTATATATTGGACATGAAGTTACTTAAAAACTTATAATATTTAAAATTTATTATGTTATTAGTATTATTAATGTTTCATTCCAGAAAGTGATTGTAAATGTCAAGTTACATTCATGTAGTGCTGTCAGCCATAGAGATGTTTTCTGTTGTTTATTGAATAGTCTTGTGATCATAATTTGGGGGGAAGTTTTAGTTGCAATATAACTTCTTAATTTATTGATTTTTAAAATATTAAATTGCATAGAGCTAATTTCTAGTCGTAGATATGTCTTTCATTTCTCTTTTGATATCTACTAACCTTTTGTACTTTCTTTGCCTGCTGCTTGCATTCATGATCATGGTTAATCCTGAAGCCTGGGTCTATAGTGGCTGAGGACCTACTTGCCTGTCCCCCCTCTTGATACTGAAGCCCATGGACGAGTACAGAATCATTATCCACTGGGCAACTATGATTGGGAGTTGGGGATAAATAGATTATGGAAACAAATTCACTGCACATGTATTACTTTACTTCTTTCTTTTACTTGTACATTCATTATAAGTATTTGAAGTCCAGGCAACTCTAATACTGTGTATTCTTAATGCAATTTTAGGACTTCTTACCTTTGAAATTATCGGTTCGCTGTTTAGTTTAATAGCTGACTTATCAACGTTTTATTCAGAGAATATATCTATCAACAAAGAGTACCTGAGAACTAACCAAATTAACTGGGTAATTTTATGCATTAGTTTCCAGATATTTTGCTTCTTGTATAATTTGTTTCCATAATCTATACTATTTAAGTGAATTGTATAATTTGAGTAAATGATTAGGAACTAATAGATAAATCACTTGTTACCTCTGTGTTCATGTTTCATAACTTCTTTAATTAGAGAAAATGAACTCGTTCCTGTGTGTGGAATGTAGAGAGATTTGGAGTTGAACAATGTTTGATCAGTCATTCAGCAGCTATACTAAAATTACATTCTGGCTTTATTTTCTATGTCTTAGTGCTGTCATCTTTGCTTTAAAAGGCAATATGATTTTGTATTTTTTCTATGTTGTATTAAAGCTTCTCATATCCTTATTCCTTCCCACTGAAGTCCTATGTGTGAGTTGATAAACTATATATATATAGACATACACAAAACATCACCTGAACTGTATCATTTCTCTAAACTTTTATGACATAAATAGAAATAAACTAAAAATTGTGAATTTTAAATTTATCTCTACCCATCAAGACATGTACAGTAGCTGTGATGTTGCTTTAAGTAAAAGATAAGATAAAAAATTATAAGACTTCTGTTACTTCTTTAAAAAAAAGATAGTGAAATTTTAATATTTTTTTTTTAGATTAGTCATAGCTGTTTTATTTTGTAAAATTGATCCGTCACAAATCTCGCTACACACACAGCTTATGTTGCTGTAACTTTGTGAAGTTTAGTAACTTTATGATGGAAATATAAGGATTTTATATGCTTGTTTTATTTTCTTACATTCATCAAACTAAGAATGGATACTCATCTTCAAGTAGCTTTAACATTTTTAAAGTGAAATGCTGTAAGTGTCATTGCAGCTTTATCAACAAAACTGAGAAACTTTGTCATATAAGTGAAAACAAAAATTAATGTTTTGCTTCAAAAACAATAAGAATATATACATAAAACTAAAGTATATTCGATTAATCATAAAATGAAAAGGAATTTGTGTTAAACAAATGGAATGAAGTAAGCTAGTGCATAATAGGTTCATATCAAAGTAAAAATTAGAAAGTGGAGGTGGAAGTACACTAGGACAAAACATGTAGATTAATGTACATGTACTGAAACACTTCTAGACCATTGCTGAAATTGTGACCAGCAGCTTGTTAATGAGTGTATAAAAGAATAAAAACATGTACTATATGAGGCTACATCAATGTCTGTTGACAGTCATCGGTTATTGCTGAAAAATATATTCTTAGTGTTTGTGATGCAAATTGCTAAGAGCTTTTTGTTTTCCACTTATATGACTTGGGTGTGTGTGTATATATACATAATTCTAAACAATACTTTAAATATCTGATCAGTGAAGCAGTAATGACTATGGAAGCCTATGCATGTTTAAGCTTTGAAATAGCTTATGTTCAATCAGACAAAAAAAAAATCATCAAAGTGTAACTTGTCTGGCAATTGATATTTCTTACAAAACTCAGTTTTGCTCTTTTTTTTGTCTTATTTATTTATCTGCAATTCATATTATTAATGCATATTTACTTTTGCTATAATTTTATTACAGTTTTTACTTACCATGAGTTAATTTAGCAGCTGTTCTTTTTATTATTTATTTTTACCTTGTTTGTTTTGAGATTATTTGCAAGACTTTAATTTCTCCTTTTCTGACATTATTATTATTTTTTATTTATTTTTCTGTAGTGTATGCTGTCACCAAGGCGAAGAATAAAGAGAAAAGTTAAATTGGTTTTGAGTTCCTTGTTTACATACTCTGTGTAAATATGTCACAGCTGTAAATCTGTCTCAGAGTACTGAAGGCAAATGATTTACTAAAAATACATAATTTTGTATATATAGCCTTTTTTCTTTTCCATAGCTAGTCAACAGGTTAGTAGCAAGTAATAACCTTCTATGTGAATTTTTTGTTATTGTTAATTGGGTGGTAAAAATGAAATGTTGATATATACTTTACAACTGTTTTTGTTCTTTGATTTTGTATTTCTTGTGTAGTACTTTTCTAAGACAATAATTTATAGGGTTGGGAAAATGTAGATTATTAGTAATGCTTTTTTATTTTAATATTTAAGTGCATTCTGTTTTTATTAAATTTTTAGAGCATTTGAAAGAAATATTAGAGGAAAATTCAACTGTTTTTCGTTCTGTTTTTACATGTTTTTTTTAATAGGTTGTCATAATTATTGTAGAAAAGAAGTTGATGCTTCTTTGACAAATTTTATTTTGAAATCTAAATGTTTTGCAAATAGTTTGCTTAAACCACTAAAATGTCACAACACCACAAGGTCAAACAGTAGTATTTGTTAGATCTAAAGATATTTTTATATAGGGAAGTAAGAGTTAGGCTAATAATATTAAAATAAATGACAAGTGAATGTATTGAATTGTTTATTTGTACAAAACTGAGCTACAATTTAATTTTTTAAGTTGTTTTGTATTCTACAATCGATAACATTATAGTCTATCTTAAAGTTTGGGTGAGAGGTTTTCAGTAAATTAGTCACAAAGTTTTGTTTTTATTTATGTGTTTTATTTTTCTATTCTTTAAAGTTATCCAGTATAAAAAGTTTCTTATTTTTAGAATATCTATAAGTCTGATAATGCATAATTCCCATTATTTGCAGTACCTATATATTATAATCTTGCATGTTGAATTGATAAACTTATTTTATTTCTAAATAAGAATGTTTTATAACCAATTTTCTTGATCTACCAATTTATGTACTCCACTGAAGTTCTTTTTCTACAATAATGCATTAAAATTCCCTTTAACTGGTATTCACTAGGCAACATTTATGTAGCTTGTGAAAGAAAGTAAGTTTCTGTAGGGTTCAAGTTTTTTATTACATATTCTTATAGTGCACAAGGTATGGGAAACTTTTTGAAACATCGAGAATTGTATTTATATATACTTCACAAGACGTATGAAATGATTTCAGTGCTTTCTACAATGATATCAAATATTTTGATTTCATAAAAGATGATGAAATAAATTTCTCTCTAAGCCATTATATATACTTCATTCTAAATATTTTATTCTATTTGCATTTAGGTGTAACTTCTGCTCATACCCATTCTCCCCTGTTTTCTTGTATAAATCTTTTTTAGTATTATCATAATTTGATATAATAAATTCATTACTTTTAGGCATAACTTAATATTTTACACTAGTGATAAAATAAATTGTTATCCCGCAGTAAATGTTTAAATTACTGTTTCATAGTTTAAGTTTATTGTTCATACCAAACGGTAGACTGGATATCGTTAAGAATTGAAAGAAATAGGGTACATCTCAACACCTGAAGGCTCATTACCATTGGTTTCACTAAAATATACCTACTGAAAGGTACCAGCTACTTAGAATATGTTTGTGGCTGCTTTTGTCTTTACTTGCAAGACCATGATTTGCCCATTAAAAACGAAAAAATGAACACCCAGTCACCCAGAGCAAAGTGTTTTCAGTCCAAAAGTGAAAGCTTATTACTTGAAGAAAAGTTTTTCTGTACTCCATTTTTCCCATCATGTTTCCAGTGAGTTATGCTAATATTTGATTCCTGTTTACTGTACATGTACATTCACATGCTAAGTAGTATCTGCTGTTAAAGATAACATTTGTTACTAATTATCAGTTTTAAAATTTTGTCAAAAATTAGTTGTGTAAACACGACTTCAGATGAATAAAAGTTATGATAAAAGTACTTGAACTTCAATACACTGTCTTCAAATAATTGAAGTAAAAATTATACAAGTAATACGCAAATTCACACTTGACGATAGATATGAATATGTACACACACACACATTGTGTTATATCTTTGCATGAACAAGATTATTTGTTTACTTTCCACGCAAGGTTACCCATATTTCATTTAGTAAGTGTTGTTTCCATAATTGCTTTTTTAGTCCTTGCTATATTTTAGTAACTTTTTATGCACTTTATACTAGTGGATACAGTTACACTTTACACTATTGAAACGTGTCAAAAACACATATTTTTCTCTTTAAACAAATCCTTTTACAATATTCCATCAAATAAGTTAAATCATATCCATTTGAGTTTGCGAGTACAACTATAGCTTTTAGAGTATTCTAATATCTCGTGCAAGCGTCACCCAGTGGTTAGCCTGACAAACTGTCGAGCTGAAGTTCCGTGTTTCACGTCATGTTAACCCTCTCACTTCAAAAACTAATTGTGCTCCGCTGTTTTGTGCGTTATAATAGTGGTAGTCAAATCACACTCTTCGGTCTGACAAGAGTCATTGGTGGATCACGTTAACCAACTGCCTTCCCATGATAATTAAAAGACAGCTAGCGCAGATACCTCCGGTGTAGCTTTGCGCGAAATGCGATAAACCATTTCAATATGACTTTGACGGTAAGTTACTGGGACAGTAGAAGACATTCGAGTATGTAGACGTATGTGAATGAGAACAATATAAGTTGGAATTGTTAAAGAAAGTAGCAGATGTACATTATAGTTACGGAATAAAATTGTAAAACTGATTTTCTCAAATATAGAAAATAGGAATATTACATGCTATGCAATTTGTGACAATTTTAGAGGTATTTCGAAAACTAAAAGATGGGAATATTAAGTTTTACGTATTCATAAAATTTCTATAAAAAGATT
>NW_013665880.1:547195-547801 GCF_000517525.1 Limulus polyphemus
ATATATATATATATATATATACTTTTTTTTAATCACACATGACCATTTAATAGTGTAGAACTGTTTTAAGCTGTAAAATACACATACAAATTATGACCAGTGTTTTGGATAAGAGAGAGGTAAATAACAAAGTAAATGGAGCAGATCGAGTGCATGATGTAGTAAAGGTTTGACATGAAATGAGCAATCTGTGTCGACAAAAGTTTTAATTTTGCTGTCGTGGTATATAAGAAATATTACGTTGAGAGTGTGATCGGTATGTGGTGATGTTTTTCATGTTTGTATAACAGAACAATCGAGTTGTTTCATTACTCGCCTCAAGATAGAGGGGGGGCAACATAAGAATTTTTATACTTTTGCTAAAACAGTCCTCACATGAACATGCAACCAAAGTTTATATATCCGAGAAATACATTGAAGAAAAACTGTTGATACTTTGATACAAAAAAATCGGTTATACTTCTTTCAGCACTTAAAAGGAGCATTCAATGCGTAACACTTTTAGTTTTTAGACTATAGAACCATTGAAAACAACTTTTTTTTCGAAGTTACAATGTTACGTAATCGTGTTCTTAGTATTACAACAACTGGGCCCGGTATGGCCAG
>NW_013665880.1:548800-554884 GCF_000517525.1 Limulus polyphemus
ATATATATATATATATATATGATAAGAGGTATAGCTTCAAAACTTTTATATTAATTAAACATTAATTGTCAATAGGCTATCAAAATCGGCACTATAAAACAATAATGAGCTAATATAAATTCAAAACTATTTATTTTTAAATATAGTTTTGAATTTATATATATATATAAGAAAGTGATATACTTATAATAATTATTCATAGATCACACGGCTTTACAATATATGAATTAATTGGAAGTTGATTTAATAAATAAAATTAAATATGTAATTTATGTTGGAGGTATAAACATTGATTTGTTAAATGAAGCAAAATATATTACCGATTAGAATGACTTAATGACAGTGTTTGGTTTTGGATCATAACTATAAATGAAGCAATTAGAGAGGTAAACCACTCAATTTCATATTTGTAAGACAAATTAGAGAACAAAATTTATGTAGCAATTTTAAGAATAATAAAAGATCATTATGCTATAGCATTAATAGTAAACATGCTGGAAAATTACATAATATAGATGGTTTATGGAAAAAAAAGCGATCACATTTTAAAACAAAATCTAAGTAAAATCAGTATGGAATGAATATTATTTGTATAGATATTAATAACGCATATCAACTACTTATAAAAAATATTAAAGAAAAAATCAAATCATTATGTAACAATGTAAAATATGCAAACTGAAAAACAATGGACCACTAATGAAATAATAGATTTGATAAAGTAATATAATATATAAGAAGCATTAATTTAATAATTAGCACATTGTGTTCCTTTGTGCTTAACAACAAACTAAATCAAAAGTTATGAACAAGAAGCCATGAGTACTATAAAATGAATCTTCAAAATGTGAAACCAATAGAATTTTAATATGCCAATTGATGAAGAAAATAAGGAAATAATATTACCTGATTGTGCAGATAGTGACAGAAGAAAATATAATGAAGCAATCAGAAATTTAGCAAATAAAAATAATAAATACGACAGAAAAATTTGAAAATCAAATTGATAATGAACCATGTAATATAAAGAGGCACAATTATTCCGTGTATTTATTTTCTTCATATAATGAGGAAGTGAAAACTATAGTTATGAGAAAAGTTGAGTAGATAATGGAATTTCAGTAGGAATATATAAATTTTATCGTAGAGCCATAGGTATATATATATAATTTACCTATTACAGTAACAGCGTTTCCAGAGAAGCTCAAAATGGTATGGTAATTCCAATTGATATAAAAAATGAAAGGAATAATTGTATAAATTATAGACCTATTTCATTACTATCGACATATTCTAAAATATTAGAAAAAATAGTGAAAGCCAGGTTGACTAGATTTTTAAGCAAACTCAATTTTATCTCTAAAAATCAATGTCCCCAGCCCAGTGAGACAACGGTAAGTTTATCGACTTACAACTCCAAAATCCGGGGTTTGATTCCCTACGGTTGACAAAGCAGACAGCCCATTGTGGCTTTGCTCTAAAGCAAATAACTATTTAACTGAAACTCAATATCGCTTTTAAGAAGGATTGTGGTATTTTTAGGTGAAACTTGACTTTCTGATAAGTATCAGATAGGCAAATTCATAAATAACAACAGAAAGCGTGCCTGAATTCAACAGGTAAACTCATTTTTTTTGTCTAGTCAACAGCAACATTTCATGACATTTATTCCTTCACAACATTGGTCGGCTGTTACATTCGGTCAACTTCATATTCCGCCTCCAAAGGATATTAAAGTGCCATTCATTATAACCGTATGCTATGTATTACTGCAATATTCTCTCGGGTAGAAGATATATCATTCACTATAGAAAATAAAGAAACAACGCAACTAGAACAAAGTAATCTTAATGACTTTCTATTGATTAATGACTACTATTACAGCATGGAAACTAAAGAACCAAAAATGTTTAAAATCTCTATATCATTACAGTAAGTAGAAAACATGTGATATGTCTGCATATCACACTTTTCCTCCCTTCTTTCATTCAGGCTTGCCTTCGAGCCAACAATTAGGTTTAAATTCATGACATGGTCAAGGAATATTTTAACTTTGTTCTTGAAAACACGTAACAAGGATGACGCAAGCCCTTTAACAATGAATCACATCTTACTACAACACAGAATTAAAAATATATAATACCTAATACAAAAGATATGGAATAATTTTAAAAATCATGTATTTGTCATTTGTAACCACCTAAAATAACACATAATGACTGAATGCAGATGAAAAACTCTTTAACTGTGTTTGAAATGTGAAATAATATACATAATTAATACGAACCTGTTAAAATAAAAACCATTTAAACATAGTTTACAACACAAGACAATACGTGTCACGACAAAGAAAATAATGAAATAAACCTTTTAACAATGAATACATACAAACACTTTTTAGCATTTAAGATAAAGTTACACAAAACATTTTCAATCAACAATAAATTTAAAATCATGATAAATAAAAATCATGCACTTTTTCATAAAGTAAAAAAATGCAAAAATAGAACAACAAAATGTGTGTTAACCTTTTGTCACTGAAGCATGCTTGTGTATATGAACGGGAAGTGACACATCAGATTTTCAAACTATAAATGTACCTTGATTTAAACACAAAATAAAAGATAAATCTAATGATAAAAAATAAAAACTTCCGAATCCCTGCTCTTTCACACACAATTGCTCACAAGCATGAAAGAACCAGGAAATATTAATACAAAAATATAATCAAAACCCAAAATATATATATCCATACAAAATATCAAATAAAAACTGCCAGGCCACTATTCTCCACATGTATTCATGAGTGTTGAAGGTAGAGGACACCAAGGTAAAATACAAAATATAAATACCTCAGAAAGTGGTCAAAGATTCATTCATCTTACCCCCACCAGCAGAACTTTCAGTGTTACCACTGTCTATAATTTAGCAGTCATGAGTGCCTTACGGTTTGCTCAGACTGTCTCCAGGTTCTGCTCAGCTTCAGCTAGTCTGTATTGCAGGTGTCAGACCTTCTCCTCTAATCATGATGGGTGAGTGGCCCTTTGCCTCAGCTGATCTTCTTCCTGGTTGTAGAGTACCTAGGTCTCCTACATCCATTTGATTATTTCCTGAAAATGGTGCTTGAGCACTAGAATCTGCTATAATATGGGCCAGTTCATGATCACCTTAGGTGGCCTAAAAGGAAATCCTGCACATTGGGGGACATGTTCTATGGTCTCTTTGTTAATGGCGCCTACACGACCAGGTCCTTCACGATTGTGTGGCACGTCAAGCCCTTGAGGCCGAAGCTTCCACATTGATGGCAGAAACTGTTGGACAAGCCATTTGGCTCATCTGCACTGCTGTCACTCTGGTCTTCATTGACGACATTAAAGTCTTACCAAGGCCCACCCTGCCTTAAACTTCCCGGGACTTGGACGTCCCTCGAGACGCACGTAGCACTGGAAAGCTCTTCTTGGATTTAGGGATGTAGTGGTTCTGTTGAAGTTTGAACACATCTGTCGTCTCCCCCAAGTTTTGTTCTGCAACTATCGATTGGACAAATCACTAAGCCCCCTTCTCTTAGGTATTCATCTCTATGATTGGCATCAACTGAAGTACTGACTCCTGCTACTAGACTACTTGAAGGCTTGGCTCCTCCAGATGAAATAATTCCAACTCTGACGATTCAATGCTAGAGACTTTTGTAAACTTTCCAATGCCATTAGAGCCTTCATCAGCTATCACGGGTAGCTCGGCTCTTGGAAACATCAGCATCAACTTATTTATTGATTTGGTGAGCTTTACTGAGTCAGACACGTCAGTAAGCAAAGCATATTCATCAAAGGGGTTTATTAATGGTAAATGTTAAGTTGACACTATCTGTCCCTTTGACGAGTGAATGCCCATCACTGTAGAAAAAATCCTGGACCATCTTAAATGATTTAAAGCATGATGAAGACTCCATCATCACAGTCAGAATAGGTAAAGAAAAACAGAAACTTCATATCAGGAACACTGAAACACTTATTCAAGTCAGGTCGAACTTCAAAGTGGGACATTGACTGTGGCTGGATTTTGGCTCTAAATAATGAAAGTCTGCATTCAACTGCAAATGTTGACTGAGTTCTAATTGGTCAAAGGTTCAGCCTAGTGCATAAGTTAAATGGGGATCAACACACTTGGTTACGACAATGAACTAGATGCTGGTCAAACGACATGTCTATAGACTTAATATGTGCTCACGCCTACTATACTCATAGAACATTTGCTAAAGGAACTTGATGACTTCCAAATTCCCTCCTTAGTTTCCCTGTGTTTGCATTCAACCAGCTACTTGTAGCCATGTTGCCATCTGTTGTCCCTGCCAGACAAGGAGAACAAACTCTTCAACCTAGCTTTATCCTTAGTCTACCATCTGGTTGTCATATAGACAGAGCCTGATCCCAGTAAGAAGGAATGAGGTCGAGACTGCATCAGGTCTTACACAGTCAAGCTGTCTTGGTTTAGATGTCATTAATCTCACATGTAACCATTAGTCTTCGCTAACATTATCTTTCTTTACGAATTTCTTCCATACAAATTGTGTAACACTTATGGTACGAATTATAAGGTTTCACTGCACAGGTGATACCTTCCTCCTCCCCTATTACATTTACAACCAGTGACGAATTTATCACTAGGCGCACGGCAAGGACCCCCGATTCAGGGGGAAGGGGCAAAACTCGAAATTAAAAATGTTTATATACGTGTTTCTTATTTTATGAAACACGTATATGGCATTTATTATTTTATTATTGTTTATTTTTCATTTATTACACAAAGAACGGAGTATGTACCTTCACATCAAAGTAAGTGATTCAAATTTCATCTAAACACAGTTCGTATCACTATTCCTTAACCCTTTCACTTCTGATAAATGACTTGTGATTCATTGAAACATCTTGTACTGAAACGTCTTAGTACTGCTTATTTTCCGTTCCCTACACCAAATCTAAGAGCAGCCTTTGGGCAATTTAAAAATTAAATATCTTTGAAAGAGCAGAATTTTGTACTTCTACCATTTAAATAATTCAAAATTTATTTTTATATTTCAATAATTCATATACAACACTAAGCTTGACAACACTTCCGGTTTCGCCAGGAGTATCCCGGAATCATATATATTCTCCCGGCTCCCGGAATGCTTGCCAAATATCCCGGATTCTCTATAAAATTTTGCTTGCAAATAAAAACACTTTCGTCCCATGAAATAAATAAATAAACAGTCACAGAAAAATAATGTATTATATAGGTAAGCTAAAATGATTTTTTAAAAATTCTAGTATTCCTAATACACATACATCTAATACAATATTAGTTACTCATTCACATCATTTCGAATTATCTAAGTCAGGGGTCAACAAACTTTTTTCAGAGCGGGCTAGATAACTGAGACGAATGACGAGCATGAGCCGCATAACCATTTTGTTCAATACAATACAGTGAATACACAAAAAATAAAGACAACAAACATGTTTATTTCCAAAAAGTTATCAAAGAAGGCGACGTTAGCAATAAGATAGTTATATCACACCCAGTGTGCACATATCCGAATCTCACAAACTAAGCAGCAAAAAAGGTTTGTGCGATTTGTGAAACTGGCGTTTAGTTTTTGAGATATAATCAATATTTGCTTTGGAATTGCTGCATCCAACCAAGAGAATTGCTTTCAAATGTCCATCAGTCAACCTCGTTCGATGTGCTGACTTCACATAATTCAGTTTTGAAAATGTTTGCTCAGAGACATAAATTGTTCCAAACACTGATGCCATACAGAGGCAAATTTCTTCAACTTTGAAAACTCATCATCAGGTAAGCAGCGATAAAATTCAACAAGTTTTCCTTCTCTGTGCTTCTCCATCAACAAGTCATTTGCTTGTAAATCAATGAGCTCCAACTATAGTTCGACTGGCACGTCATCAAGGTTACAATCAAACGGATTCTGGAACAGAAGAATGTCACTCTCAATTCTGTCGAAATCAGAAAATCTCTCCAAAAAATGCTTATTTAAGTCACTAATAATCTTCTTCGGAAACTCGAGGTTGACATATTCCGCGATTC
>NW_013665880.1:555875-557432 GCF_000517525.1 Limulus polyphemus
ACTATTCTCTGTTTGTTTTAATTTGTTTAAAACATTTAGGAAAGATTCCATGTAATGTTTCAACATGCGCGGGTTGCCACACACTGTGTTTGTTTACATATGTATATTGCTATATATGTATGCCACCATTATACTTTCTCAGCCACTCTAATAATTTATACTGCTCGCTTCTGGCTACTGCATAAGCAACTTTGGTAACTTTGTTTACATACCGAAGCTATGTTTGGTAGAGAGGTAATGTTATCTAGGGGCTGTTAAACTCAACTCCTTTTTATCTAAGGCTACATGAAATAAATAATCATTGGTAAAATTCAGACGAATCAAGACTTTTGAGCTAAAAGTTTAGTTACCCCTAATTTACTCCAACATACACTCAGATAAAGCTAAACATCCTCCATGATTGTCGATCTGGCGTTTTTCCAATAAGATCATGAAAAATCTAGAGAGTACCAGATGATATTCTCTGCAGAGTTCTTACTACTCGGCTTGAGTGATCTTCTCAAAACATCAGCTGATGTTTAAGATTTTAAAAAATCACACAATGCCTTGGAAGGCAAGAGGTCACAATAACCTTTTAATCGCTGAATTTCCAATAACATGATCGTCCAAACTTTAAAACATTGAGTAGTAGCCACAAAATATAGTCCATATATTCTGCGAGACTTTATTACCAAACGGTTCAGCAAGTAAAGAGTACTATTTCCTTTCAATCATTAGTTCAGCACACTAAGGATTGTCTTAGCTTTAAAAATCGAGGAGTAACTGTACATAGTGCATACATGGTACTTTCCATATTACTCGATGGTTCGGAAAGCAAAGCGTCATGATGCCCTTTTAGTCAACAATATTTCAACTACCTGGCCATTCTAGGTTTTTAATAATCAAGCAGCAATCACACAATTTAGTGCATACACTACAGTGTGCATAACCCAATAGCTTGAAAGTAAGGAACGCTACCTACTTTCAGACATTGGGCTCTCGACCTAATGATTGTCCTAGCATTTGGTGATCAAGTATTAACAGTGTAGTACATACACTGTATTTCATGTTACCTTTCTGGTCTCGGAAAGAAAGGGGTCACTACACCTTTTCAGTCACTTGTTTTCTAACTACCCGGCCATCTTAGCCTTGATGATCAATCTCATCCATATTGATCAGGAGGACAACAATGTTTCATCTGACAATCAGACCTGGTAGTTGCTTCTTGTTCTAGTGATGCCTCATAAGCATCTAAAGCTTCCTTTCCATCACCATGTGGATCAAAGTGACTCGGGATGTTGTCCTCGTCTTCCTCTGAATCATTTGTTTCCTCTTCAGGCTCCTTCCTGGTCAAGCTAGTGCACCAAGGGCTCATTTGTAATGTATGGATGCAGATTATCCTTTATAGCTCATACATTGGAATAGTGTTTCTCAATCTTTTCCAATATTTTTCACCCTTATAAGTTTTTCACAACAGCTCATTCACTCCAGTTCGAAAAAAGACTAGTAGGTACTAAATTAAAATGCAAAATTCTTTATTATGACTTAAATATACATCAAACTACAACTAGAATGAAT
>NW_013665880.1:557765-562854 GCF_000517525.1 Limulus polyphemus
CTACAACTAGAATAAATAATAAATGGATCCAAGTTGTTTCATACACCTGGAATGTACCACAACCATACACAATCATTGTATTGGAAGGTCTGTTCTTTCACTGTCCAATCGTAGCACTTCTTCTATCGTTTTCCTGCCTTTTCGAGTTGTTGCAAAGCAAATTCTATGCATCAGCTATTGTTGATCTTAGCCACTCCACATACTCTTGGGGACAGTGGGGACTTCTACTCATGGTGGAGGACCATAGATCATGTCTAAAGGAAGCAGCACTTCCCATCCAAACATGAAAAGGTTCTTTGAACAGCATGTTGATCTCTTTTCTATTGCTCTGTTTGCCATCATTACATATTTCAAGGGTTCATCCCCTTTGATTCTATCACGATTAACAAACTTCAAAAGCATCTGCTTGGTAGTTTGTATTACCCATTCTGCCAAACCATCAAATTTGGGGTGATAAGGTGAAGTACAAGTCTTCACTACATTCAACACTATACACACAACAGAACACCACTCAACAAACAGATGATTGTTGAAGTTGACTCCCTGGGGCCTGTGGATTTCTTCCAGTACCCTGAATCGCGTATCCAGTTCTTGCCTAACAATTATACAGTAGTCTGTGGAATTGTTACAATTAATGGATAAGCTTTGGCTCACTCTGTGAAATAAATGATAACAACAAGTATATAGCAATGACCTCTTGCGGTCTCCAGGAGTAGACCAGATATCCAGGGCTATCCTCGGCAGAGAAGACCTAAAAATTATCTGTTGGAGTTTTTTTTGTCTTGGCCAATTTTCTTCTGAGCGTCATACACACAGTGTTCTCACCATTGCTGAACACTTCGACTCACTCGTGGCCAGGTGATCCATCACCGAATGCTAGCAGAAGTGTGAGTTACTCCCTGGTGCCCTTAGTGTTTGTGTTATATAAAATATAGAGTATTTCTTGCTGCAGAGCTCTAGAAACCAATATCTGCAGTACTATCAGAGCACCACATCTCACAGACTAGTAACAATGGTATAGCACACCTTTTATTTGTAATTGTTTGTAAGTGTAACAAAGGCTAAATACGTCCATGCTACACTCTTCTACAAGTGCTGATCGAGTTGGATCTTACTAGACAGCAAAGATCATCCACGCCAGGTCAGGATCCTTCAGTTGCTGGTACCAGAACACCTGAAGCATTAACTCCGACATATATTCTTTGATGGAGTCGTATACTTCATGGTCGGCTTTCAATATGGCCAAAATTACCATTGTTTCAACTCCAAAACGGTGTCCATGATCAGGACATTCCATGAACAGACAAAGTCTAACCATGAAGCGAGATAGTCCATCCGTGTTTTCTAACGATAAACTATGACAAAGTCATATTCTTGCAATGTTGTTATCCAACGTCGTATCAGATCTTCCAGATGTTTTAAATTTACTTAACCCCTTCAATGAATCCAGGTGAATTTGGACGGTGAACCTCCTACCATACAAGTATTGGTCACATTATTTCATGAAGACAACCACTGCAAAGCAGCTTTTTCTTCGTTATACAGTATCTGCATTCGGGATCCGTTAACGCAAATGCATGTTCTACTTCGTCCTGCAACTGCAATAACACTGGTCTAATTCCGTTGTCAATGGCGTCAGAGTAACCTTCCTCTTTCATGAAAGCCGACAAGGGTACTGCAGACTTCAAGACGTTGACCATAAATCATCGTTAGTATGACGCGAAACCAAGAAAACTGTAAACTTCTCTATTCACCATAGGTCGAGGCCAATCTATCACCGTAGTTATCTTAGCCGAGTTCATCGAGACTCCATCTCTTCCCTCAATGTCACCAAGAAACTCTGTTTCCATTCGCATGAGTAAACACTTCCATGATAATGATAAAAACAATGTATCTTTGGATTTAGAAAAGGTACTTGATACAGTATCGCATCAAATGTTATTAGATAAAATATATATTATAAGAATAGGAGGCATTGCATTAAAATTGTTTAAATCTTATTTATATAAGAGAACATAAACTATCAAAACATTAAATACTAACTTCAGTGATGTGGATGTAATGAAGTATAGAGTCCCACAGAGTTCTCTACTTGAACTTACTTTTTTATAATATACATAAATGATTTACGTCATCTGAACTTAAATTGTAATCTTACTATGCTCACTGTTGATACAGCATTAACATTTAATTCTAGTAATAGAACTATATAGAAGAAATATAACTAAGTTAAAAATGACTTGCAAACAGTAGAAAATTGGTTATTTGGAAACAGCTTATCTATTAATATAATTGAAATAAAAATGTATATATTTTGAAGAAAATTAAAATGATTATAAATGAAGGTTGTTTAAATTGTATATTCGTAATAATTGGTGTATAAATAATAATAATCTAAATGTTTGCATATCGAAAGAGTAGATGTTATAAAATTTTTAGACTTACAAGTTGATACAAATTTAAGCTGGAAACATTATATTAAGGATTTGGTATGGGTTGGTGGTTAGGGCATTCGATTCGCAGTTCGAATCCAGTAAGTGAGCATGCTAGAATGTGACGGTCAATCCCACTATTCGTAGGTTGATTGTGGCCCAAGAAATGGCGGTGGGTGGTATTAATAGCTGCCTTCCTTCTAGTCTATCATTTCAAATTTAGAGACGGTTAACACAGATATCCCTCGAATAGCTTTTCGTGAAATGCGACAAACAAACAAGCAAAAACATTAAGTTTTGTGTTAATTAAAAAGTATTATTTGAAAACAATTGTTAAGGGTTCAAATGTTAAGAATTATTATTTTTTTCCTTGATACAATATGTAATTCAGTATGAAATTGTGATGTGGAAAGGAACTTATCCAACCACATGAAAGCCAAATGTTTCGTCACGGAATGATATAGTAAAAATGATAAAATAAAACACTTTATAACAGGTATATTTTCGTAAAATTATATCCTGGGATATATTTATTAATATATAGGATATTATTATTTATAAAGAATACCTAAAAGAATAAAGGCTTAAAATATGAAATTCCAATAGTTAAATAAAAGATTTTGCATAAACATTTTAGTTACTTAGCACCAAAATCATTCGATAATTTAAAAAATGAAAACAATATCATAAAATCTAAGGAATTTGTGACATGTTTTTGATTTTGTACAAAAATATAGATTTTTAAAGGTAATACAGTGAATTATTATTACTTTAAAGTCAAATATGTTTCAGTTTGTTTGTTTCTAATTAAGCACAAAGCTGCACAATGGGCTATCTGTGCTCTGCCCGGGTATCGAAAACCCGGTGTCCAGCGTTGTAAGTCCACAGACATGCCGCTGTGCCACTAGGGGGCATATGTTTAAGTAAAATAGTAAATGATTAATTATATTAACCCGGATGAGTTAAAAGCACTTGAGTAAGTTATAAGTTGTATTATAATTTAATTTGTATTGTATTAGTATGACTTTGTATTTGTATAAATTACGGCTTTTTCTGCATACATACATACTTTCCTTGATTTAAGATAAAAATTTAGCAGAAGATAATAAAATTAAACACCTAAAAACTTTAGTCACTGGCGAAGATGGAATTCGTATCATTGTCTTTAAAAATGTATCTCAATTTCTTATCTCACATTTCAGTGCTTTATTCAATCTATCTCTTCAATCTGAATATTGTATCTCTAAATGTAAAGCAGACATAATTGAAGTTCTTTTCAGGAAAACTCTGTACTCAATAACCATAGGAACTATCGCTCGATTAGCCTTTAGGTAAACTTCTGGAAAAAAATCTTCAAGTCTCTTGTGGCTCAGCGGTAGGACTCAGAATTGGTAACGTTAAAAATCGATACCGCAATAGACAGAACACAGATAACTTTGTGCTTAAGAACCACTGACGTAGCGAAGGGGAGGTCTACCCCACCCCCTAATGTTTTATTTGTCAGCACATATACAATTTTCTATGAGTTTTATTGGCAACATTTTATCCGTCTGTTTTGTTTGTTGTTTTTTTTGGGGGGGGAGGGTCTCGAGTGGAAAATAAATAATTTCTTGTTGCAACGAATTCTTAGGCAAACAACGAAAACGCTGGGAAGCATTCGGCAAATGTCTGGCAAAAGATGACAACATTCCTATTTGGTTCTTTTGAAAGTACTCTGTAAATAAAGCAAAAAGAAAAACACAACGCGTCGGACCACTGTTGTAATCTTGTGCCCCCTCAAATGTAGGAGCTTTGCTTTGACAAACAAACGAACTCTTCTAGAGTTTAGATACCAACAACGTGTTATCCAAGATTCAGAAAACTTCACGTAAATTCAAACTGTTGATCATTTAGTACTGTTCTTACCCAATCATGCGATTATTTCTTGTTGTTTAAAAACAAAACAAAAACTTTTTATTCTGGTTGGTACCATTTAATCTGGTTAACAGAAATAGTCCTCCAAACGTTATTACGCGATTGTTGCCTTATTTCTTGTTGTTTAAAAAACTTTTGATTCCGGTTGGTCCAGTGCTTAAGATATTAATTATCGAATTATAACAACCCTATTCCTTTAATCCGTTGAATTACTAGTTTTCATTCGGACCGTTTCGCTAAAGTTAAAAGTAACAACTTTATGTTTAACTACAAGAATGTATGCCTTAAGGCTTAGTATCTAGCGTGTTATTGTATAATCCATTAACGACATTCTGTTCCGACTTTAGTACTAACACTCGCTTTTCAAAACGCTGACGACACAGACACCTGGTGCACGTCACGTGACCTCTTCATTGCTGCA
Organism: Limulus polyphemus; assembly: GCF_000517525.1. Taxonomy (NCBI): domain Eukaryota; kingdom Metazoa; phylum Arthropoda; class Merostomata; order Xiphosura; family Limulidae; genus Limulus; species Limulus polyphemus. The sequence continues at coordinate 562,533 of NW_013665880.1, forward strand.
TTAAGAGTTTGAACTTCTCTGGATTACGTCCCCAGCTGGTACAATACCTGGCGAGTAGTGCTTAACCCACTAAAAGCACAAGCGATAATTTTTAATAAAAGTCTTAACAAGAAATTTAGGAAACTGTTTCAAGTAAAACTAACATTTTACAACACACAAATAAACTGCACCAATACAGTTGAGTTTTCAGGTGTTAAATTCAACAGCCGATTTTCATAGAATAATAATAAACTTATCGACAAAATAAGCCAAAGAAGCAACAACCTTAGCAAAATCGGACGCAGTTAGTGCTATGACTGTAATACGCACTCAGTTATTCTTA
>NW_013665880.1:562875-565646 GCF_000517525.1 Limulus polyphemus
ATATTCAATGTTAACAATGAAACCCTTAGAACTGTCCTTGGCTTCAACCTTCGCCTCCTGGTCAGCCGTCCTATAACTAAATTGATAGCCTCACCCCATTCTAAAAAAAAAAAAGAAGCTTTAAATTGAAAAGTTGAGTGCCCAGTTAAAGGTAAATAACAAATTTTGGTGCTTTAAGGTCGTTTATTTCTGGTATTAATATGTGATACATTGTTGAGTTTAGAAGACAATATTATTAAGCAGCATTACACTGAGTGGTCACAAGTAAATAAACACCTAGTGTTTCGTCATTTAACTTATTTATGCTAACTAATTTGTGTTCACATATCATTATATAAATGAAAATGGTCCGCACACTACTTATCTTGTGCTACAACATGCCTAGAACTGAAGGTTCTCTCGAATTGTCAGATTTTGTTAGAGGAAGGATAGTTGGTCAAGCAAATGGTGGAATAAGTTCGCAGAATTTGGGAATCCCGCTTTCGACAGTCAACAGAATCATCGTGCAGTTCAGGAAACACAGCAAGGAAACAACTGAGCAGCGTCCGGGTCGTCCTGGTCCATCGTAGAGGACAAAAAGGGCTGTCAAGAGGAGCATCGAAATGGATCCCAGATTAACGACTGCAGAAGTGGCCAAAGTTGGTGAGATGAGCCCGAAATCTGTTCAACGGATTTTCCACAGATTGGGTTATCGTCACAGAGCAGCTAGACGGAAGCCCTTATTAAGACCTGCCAACATAGTCAAACGAAAGAAGTGGGCAAGTGATATGATGACCAAGCCTCTGGACTTTTGGAAGATCACATTGTTCTCAGATAAATCAAGATTCGCTCAATTTTCGGACAGTGGAAGGATATGGGTCTGGAGAATGCCTCACCAAGAGTCTTGGCTCAACAGATTGCAGCCAACTGTGAAGCATGGTGGTTTTAGCGTGATGGTTTGGAGAGCTGTTTGGGTTGGTGGGAGACCGAGCTTAGTGGAGTGCGTTAGCAGCATAAATTTTGCGAAATACGTCGAAATATTGGAGGAAGGACTCTTACCACTTTATTCCTCGGGTTTCGTGGACGAGAACACAACGTTGTTCCAGGAAGATGGAGCACCGTGTCACACTGCTAGAAACATCCAAAAGTGGCAAGAAGAAAATGGTATCCAGAAGTTGCCCTGGCCGAGTCAATTTCCTGACATGAACCCCATTAAACCTTTGGGCCATACTAGACCAGCAAGTCAAGAAACAAACAAAAAACCAAGGAGTAGATCGCTCTTCGAAGCTTGCTTCAAAACTTAGTGGGCGAACATCCCATAATCTAAAATTGATGAGATGATTCTCACGATGCCCCAAAGCATCAACGAACTCCACGAAGCGAAAGGAAGATCTACTAGATATTAATGAAATTATAAATATATATCAATTCATGTGAATATGACTGAAAATTTAATTTTTTTCTGAAAAGGTGGTGTCTACTTACTTGTGACCACGCTGTGTATATATTCTTACATAAATTCAGAGTAAGACACGGATAAATTATTTAAAGCTTCTTCCTTGACAATGGTTAGAAACCATTGAAAACAGGAAAACAACTAACATTAAATTTAATAGGTAAAACTTCATAGAAGGTATACAAGCAAATACAATATCACGCTATCCATACTTAAAGATATTGAAAAGCTTATAAAGTGTCAGACAAAAGTAGATGGGATTTGTAGCACGAGTGACAACGAAAAGAATGGGAATAAAAAATTAATTAATTAAACATAATACCACCTGAATGGCAGTTATTCTTATCTGAAGAGCAACTGATATTTTAAAGAAATGTCGTCCTTTTTTCAGATTGGATGCACATTATTATAGCATAACTTTGTCAAAGTACTCAGTCACACCTCCAAGTCAACACACTAGTTTTTTGTAAGATGTAAGTTGTAATGGGAACTCATGGTAAACCACTTGCATGTATTATGCAGGCATGTTTTATGTTTCTACCTTTTTTGTTAACATGGAAATTTTCAAATTTTTTCAGCATGACCCTATGCTGTTTTAACATAAACATGTGGTCAAGAAAGCTGTTATTTTCGTTCTTTTGTTCTTCTCTAGCAGATAATACCTACTGTCCTCTGTCCACGAGATATTGTTACAGCAATGTCTTTCTATGGTCGAGTAGATTATGTCTAGAGGTTACAGCCTTAACTATGTTGTAAAAGAACGATCAATCACATGATAACACACGTCATTGTGGCTAAATCCAATGTTTTCTAGTAGTATAAGGAGTTAGATTTACAAACATTTATACTTGGTAGACACAATGAATAAATCAACAAAAATACAGAAGAAAGCTTTCGCCTGATTTACCAGTCCTGCACAAGGAAATATTCCAGTGTCTATGCAAGTATGCTCTGCATCTAATAAATATTGTGTTTCAATCAACACCATGTGTCCAATGTGTTTAGTTTATGAGTTTGTACTCAGTCATTTAGTTGAACTTGGATACTTCACAGTTTCCCTGATCGATCCTCTAATTACAAAGTGGACTTATCTAATTCTCGCACAAAAATCAGTTTCACTTGAGAATACCACAAGCATATTCGATGACGAGGAACCCACTTTGAGACTAATAATGGTTGGTGACGGCTTGAATGGGTAATGAAGAAAAACTTTAATATAAGTTTAAGTTAACAGTAAATGTAGAACGTTTCGACAAGGTTTTGTCATCATCAGGTACCAAATGATTTCAAGAATGATTTATTTTCACTATTATCAGCTAGAATAAGAAACCTATTT
>NW_013665880.1:566634-581382 GCF_000517525.1 Limulus polyphemus
CAGTTATTCTTATTTATAAAGCTTATATAACCTCACTATTGGAATGCGGTGTCTCTCGGTGGAAGAGCGGTAAGTATACGGATTTAAAACGCTAAAACCAGGGGCTCTGTTCCCCTCGGTGGACACAGCAGATAGCCCGATGTGTGTCTTTATTATAACACAAGACACACGCACTATCAGATCGCAAAATAAACAAAACCAAACTATTAGAATTGCATATCGCCTCCAAAATTACACCTCGTTTGTTATTTAAATAAAATTAGCGATATTCCGGGAGTTAAAACGAGTCTTTGATTTCCTGGCCTAAGCAGTTATGTCCTTTTGCCAAAATTTCTCCTTTAAATAATTAATTGGTTCACTATAATGTTTCGTTCGTTTAGATTCCGAATGTCTTTTAAAAACCTCCGTTCTAGACCTCCGTAATTTAGAAGTGACAGGCTAGAGGAAAGCAGCTAGTCAACGCCACCTGCCGCTAATTTCTTGAGCTACTCTTTACTAACGAAAAGTGGGATTGACCGTCACATTATAGCGTCCCCACAGTTGAAAGGGCGAACATGTTCGATGAGGGAACAATAATTCTGTTCTGCAGAGGTCTATCCATTTCAACTATCTATGTTTTTAATCATTCTTTAAATGTCATTTCACACGTTAGGTTTTGAATTTGACGTTTTTTTTTTCTATACCGCATTTAGCTGCTCTACTTTTGTGTTTTTGACATTTGGTTTATTTTCGGCATGCTGTTTTTATTAAAATGAATTTTAAAGGCTTACCTACTTTATGAACTAATTCAATAGGTAAATTAAAGTGTATAATTTTTTTAATTATCGAGTTGATCTTACGTCTTTTTAAAAATTTAGTATGGTATCGCAGATTCCAAAAACTTACTCATTTTTAGAAGATATTGCTCAAATAAAAATGTATTAAAACTATTTACTTTTATTCATAATATAATGCCCCCACCCGTGATGTCTGGAGCCTTATAACGTTATAACCAACTTTTGATGCCAGTGGTGGGCATAGCACAGATAGCCCATTATGTATCATTGTGCTCAATTACAAACAAACAAATAATAATTTAATGGAAAAATAGTTTTTTAATCACCTTCTGTTAATATAAGTTTTATGGTAGTTTTTCTAGTTGCTGCTACCTTATACATATTTGAAACGTATTCACCTTCTAGAATTTAACGCATCATATATCTATTTTCACTCACCACATTTACAATAATATCTTAATACTTTCAAGAAAAAATATAGTATTTCTACTAGTAACTGCCAGTTTTGTTACATATTTTAATTCAGTATTTTCTATACATATTCCTGGTCTCTACCTGCTTTTGTATGTTTAGTTATTTGTTTCTAGTTAAGCACAAAACTACACACTGAGCTATCTGTGCTGTGCCCACCACAAGTATCGAAACCCCATTTTTTAGAGTTATAAGACCCCAGACTTGCTTATATTTTAAACAAACTGCAACACAGTTTTTTCCATATATTTCTCCTTGTCTTTGATTAAACCATATGATATGAAGAAACAGAAATAGAAACGAAATTAATAATTTCCATATTCTACCCATATATTTAATCCTCTCTCTTTCTCTTTTTCACGCCTTAATTTTCATGTTTGGGTCTCCGGTAAGTTTGCGGACTTTTTGAATAAGCTTTGTGCTAAAACACACGAATGTTTTCGTGTTATTAAATATTTTTTTTATTACTTCACAAGCAAGAAAACAATTTTAATTTCTTCTTTTTTATCACTGTATAAATAAGAACTACCACTATGTAATTCATAATTTTACATACTAAACAATAAATACAAAACCGGTTAATTTCCAAAGAAGATTTCCAGGCACTGAAAATTGAAACTCTCGTGATTCTGTATAAATTTTGTGAGTTTTTAAATCAGTTATTCGATTCACATCCATTGCTTAAAAAAAACGTTATTCGGAAACATACGTCATAATATTTACTTTTTCTTGCATGACTAAATAAAATGAATAAAATTCCTTAAAATATTTTCTTATTATCACCAATAATATTTCAAAAGCCCAGCAGCACACGGTGTTCTCGTGCAAGCTGTAACGGCATCTAGTGTCGCCATGCAAAAACAAATTGAGTTGCCTAAATTACGTAAAAAAGAAAAAAAGAAGAAGCCCAGGACAAAAAATATATCAGCTATATGATCATAAAGACAAATATAATTCCTACTAATTTTATAGCAGATACATATAACATTTTATAGCAAACGATCTTTATTCAAATGCACAATACTTATATTAGCACTTAATAGCTTGGCAGTCAGCACTATGAAAGTAGTAAGAGTTAAGTGTTTTTAGTTTAGTATAGTATCGACAGATGACGCTATATTACATCACATTCAATTTATCTCTCTTAAACCAGCCAGATCTAGTAGAGTTCTTTAAAATACATAAATATCAAAAGCTCAAATTACATGATCTTTAAATGAGCGGACACTTTTTTAGTTGTATGTTTGGAAAAAGATATGTTTATTTTAAGAGCGAACTATCAACAATGAAACCACAAAAAAACAACAAGTGATTGAGTACTTTAGTAAACCTGCAGGTAATTGACCTTGTGAAACAATTTTTTTTTTGTGTGTGTGTACAATTCTTTTGTTTTACTCGAAGCATGTGTTTCAAATCAAACTTTTTTATTTAAATTAATGTGCGCTACATAAATAAACAGATAGATAGACGAGGGTTTTTGATAAAAATTTTTGTTACATGGAGTTGAAGCTGGTATTTAGTCACTCCTAAAGAAACAAACAAAAGTAACTGAGTTTTTGTCATGAAAATATTGTTTCCCAATTAACCACTTAGATTTGCTTCAACAGAACAACTTATGCATGGTTTTTATTGTCACCTTTTTACTACTCTCTTTACTAGAGCTGTTTAGAGTTCCAAAGTAATAGGGGCCCAGCATGGCCAAGTGGTTAAGGATCTCGACTCGCAATCTCCACCAAACATGTTCGCTCTTTCAGCCGTGGGGGCATTATAATGTGACGGTCAATCCCACTATTCGTTGGTAAAAGAGTAGCCCAAGAGTTGGCGGTGGGTGGTGATGACTAGCTGCCTTCCCTCTAGTCTTACACTGCTAAATTAGGGACGGCTAGCGCAGATAGCCCTCGTGTAGCTTTGCGCGAAATTCAAGACAAACAAACAAACCAAAGTAATAGGAGCTCAATCATTGTCATGACTAATATGGCGAAAGACACTCGACTGATTTTCATTTTTATAATAAACTTTAGATTACACGAATCTCTTGTGAATCCTATTAGAGAGATGTTTAGAATTAATACCTCTAAATCCTTCAAAATTGTTGCAATTTCGTAGTTATTATTTTTAGTTCATACTTTGAGTTAAAATTTTCAATAAGTTTAAAATATAATCTGTTGCGTTTTTCATAAGTCATTGTGACTATTTTACTGGTAATAGCACACTTTTCAATACTCAAATTGTAACTAATTGATAGAGGAACTCCATAAATAAATACAATGAAAAAAGGTGTACACCATATCGATATTCTCATATGTAGATATACAATAAACTTAATCATCTTATTGATCAGTCATTACTTAAATCAAAATTGACATTTCATAATAACTTCGCATAAAAGAAACATTGAGAGCAAACTAAAAACCAACTTTAACAATGGTTGATGGAGATAATATATGACACAGGGAGGATCAGTATGATTGTAGGTGTACGCACGTGCATTCACTGAAGTTGAGTCAGTCAGTAAAGTCTCACTCTCGAACCCCCCCCCCCTCCATCCCTGCACGTGAGTTTACCAATAAAGGGGACGAAACTGATATATATTTCAACAATGGGAACAGTGTAACAACCCTTCAATTAGAGCAATAGTAATCAATATCCAAATCAAGTGAGTTTCTAATAAACCGACTTTGTGGTCAGTGGGATGACTGAATACTGTGGTCAGTTTTCAAAAGACAGTTTAACAGCTTATGTCGCATTCTTTGAACGTATAAACACGTGGCACAAAAAAAATGAAATAAAGTTTGAGCTCTTGTACAGAAGTAAAAACGTAGATTTGGATATAAGAAGCTTTGGCAGTTAATTTATAATAACTATGAAAATGTCTCTTTGTCATGTAAGAATTGACAGTCACACGCACTTATTAACACTGACAGGGTGTTTGTTTAATGATTTTGAATGATATTTACCATATTCTTCTTTCACTGCTATGTACTATTTTCAAGTTGAAATATTTTATTTGCCAACATTTCGATTACGTCTGTCTGTTTTACGTGTTTTACCGGAACCAGATGGAACAGATGCGATGTTACACATGGACTCCTGCTACCTTTGCTATTGTTTTCAGAGATTTTGTTAACAATAACCTTTATCGCTGGTGACTTAACGATTATGTTCACTGTTTTGATTTTTGGGATAACGATCAAGGTACATCAGGTCAACATAGACGTCAATGTTGAGCACAATGATCCTTCCAGGTGTTTCATAACAGTCGTTCATGAAAGCCAACTTTTGAACGCTGAATTGTGGAAATACGTCATGTAGGGTTCTCGTAAATATAAAGAAAGTGCGGTTACCTTGGTTACATGTTGGCTTTGTTTGCTACTGAACGTAAGCGCCTTCAAACACCACCGCGTGCTACCGACATAATTATTAGTCATTCAATTATACGATTTTTGCACTAGCTGCAGTCACACCGCTTTTTTCTTACGAGCAAACTAAAAACTACTGAAATTTAAATTCACCCGCCATGTCTACATTTTCATGGGAAGTGGGGGATTACTATTTTACAATAAGAATTTTAACTGATTGTTTAACTTTTACCATGTTATGTGTTAATTTTCTTCGAATAATATTACACTTTAAGAAATTTGTTAATTCTTCTTCTAAGATACGTTATAACTGGCGTTATAAAAACCTAGGCGACACTTTGTCGTGTGTTTATTCAAAGCTAGGTGACACTTTATCGTGTGTTTATTCAAAGCTAGGTGACACTTTATCGTGTGTTTATTCAAAGCTAGGTGACACTTTGTCATGTGTTTATCCAAAGCTAGGTGACACTTTGTCGTGTGTTTATTCAAAGCTAGATGACACTTTGTCGTGTGTTTATTCTAAGCTAGGTGACACTTTGTCGTGTGTTTATTTAAAGCTAGGTGACACTCTGTCGTGTGTTTATTCAAAGCTAGGGGACACTTTGTCATGTGTTTATTCAAAGCTAGGTGACACTTTGTGTGTTCATTCTAAGCTAGGCGACACTTTGTCGTGTGTTTATTCAAAGCTAGGTGACACTTTGTCATGTGTTTATTCAAAGCTAGGTGACACTTTGTCATGTGTTTATTCAAAGCTGGGTGACACTTTGCCGTGTGTTTATTCTAAGCTAGGTGACATTTTGTCGTGTGTTTTTTCCCCTTGGATGCTACCGTTCCTCGTCATTTTACTGAGCGCAAGAAAAGACCGCTACTGAAGTGAGTAGTTGTCATTTCTATAGAAGTATCAGAGGAGAGATATTCAATTCAATTTAAATCAATTTATTCGACATGGTACAATAAAATCATGCATGTATATAATACCGACATGAAAAAACAACAACAACATAAACCGAACAACAACAAATATATACTCAAACACCTTCCTCTCTTTATGCGTTTTTTTCTGTTTTTTTTTCTTTGACACTCTCTCACAAAAAGAAACATTTTTGTTCGAAATAAGTTTTTTTTTTCTCAGATTGAACGTTCAACACATACGAAGACTGAGGGATCGATGTTGATATTGATACAAAATCTCAAGAATTGCAAAAAGTGGATAATTTTTCTGTAATGTACTCATGAAAAGAAACATTCTGATATATATATATATATGTGTGTGTGTGTGTTTGCTGCGATTAACCATTCAGGAGATACAGAGCTTGACAGACAGATAGACATTTGATTATTTTACATGAAGATTGTTTAAGAAGTGTAGTTCTTTACTGGCTTGTATTATTTAGATTCTTCATTGTATGATCTGTGTGAAAAAGTTAGTCATACTGAAAATGCTGATTGACACCCAATCACCATCTTCAGTATCCATTTCTTTTAAATGAGTAATCATTCTGGGTCTTTAAAAGCACTTGACTCTCCAGTGAAACTGCACATCAATGCTATGATATACGGTAATTTTTAGTAAACACTATTTCTGGGATAATGGATTCTCCAACACAGCACCTCTATCAATATATTCTATTGGTTGTGGGCTTTAGTGAAATGCATATTGATTGGTTTACTGTAGCTAAAATTTGTCATAGGGATTTTTTTATTTCTATTTTATACAACATTGTATTACTGATCAATATCTAGGTCAGTTAGGACTTTTGTTGGTGCTGAATAATTGTTGAATCCTCTGGAGGAAAGTTTCTTAAAAACAAATAAACATTGTAGTGACTTCTAAACTGAATTAAACGCGTCTATAATAGAATTTAATAGAAATGATTATTTCTGGAGTCACACTACTACCCCCTTGAAGCTTAGTCTATGTAACATTGTCATGTAAATGAGCCTATTTTTCCATGCATTGTTATTTAACAAACAGTTTGTGTATGGCTAAATGTTAGCCACATCTAGTGGGGAAGAAAATCCAACAATCGTGAAGAAGAAAGGTCCACCTTTCGAAAGAGCTCGAGTTATAGGGTTTTATTCATTTTATATCAAGACTTCTTGAACCTATATTTTTCTCTGACATCACAGGCAACAATTTATTAGATATATTTATCCGCACAGGTTGTTTGATTTTGAACTGTAGGACGTAACTTAAGTATAATTCCGTAAGATTTTATAGAATAATGCTTACCAAATAAAATGTATTTTGAACAATATTATAATTTATATTTTTATTTAATTTTTGCCAGGTCTTTTTTTTTATCGTGATTGATCTAAGTTAGGGTCTGAAAAACAGTACAACGTAACTGGTTGTTCTAGTTGAAATAAAGGTTATATCGGCAAGAAACATAATACAAACTGTAACTGATCCCAACTGGAACCTTAGGCTGGGCTGAAATGTGTAAACTGTATGATGTCACTGATTTGCATCGTTCAGGTAGCACGAGTACTTTGTATCTTCCGATTGTGTCTTATTTAGTTTGTTCTTCTTTCACATAAATTACATTGAGAAAAAAAAATAAGCAGAGATTAACCCAGATATAAAATAAGAAAACTAAACAACATTAAATGTAAAAGGACTCATTTGGTGGTTGGAAAGGTGTATCAGTAGATATATGATCAATCTTTTTTGGAAAGGTGGATCAGTACATATATGATCAATCTTTTCATCATTGATGATTCTATATATAACGACAGACAGACAGATTGTCACCTCTATTTGTCCAGCTATTATTGTTAATATTGATGTAGAAAGAACGACTAGCCTTCTACCACAGGAAGTATGGGGCCTTGTTGCATGATTATTGTTCTTTTTTTATTGACTACCACAACACCAGGTGTAAGAAAACAATGATTCAGCCACTGAAGCGGCGAGACAGGTGGCCAGATTAACATAACTATTTTAACCACCAACCACTGGGAAAGTTTTGACAGTGTGAGATTAAAAAATGAAAGGGAGACTTCACTGAAGCATCACCTTGATATAAAATATGTGTTTCGATAACCACGCGTATTCATAACATCTACTTTCCTAACTATTTTAGTTACAGCATTAAGTGAAATATCGTTTGAAAATTTATCTTTCTTATTTTGTCCGGCCTATGAATCCAAGGATTCGTGGTTCGTTACCCGTTGCCTCGAATACGTCGTGAGTGCTCTACAAGAGTAGCGGTCAAATCTTAATATTTGGTCAAACAAGCCTAGACCAGGAGAGCTGATTATGAACTAGATGGGTTTCCTCTAGTCTCTCAATTAAAAATTAAGAACGGCTATGCGCATATATTTTTGTATAACTTAATGTGAAAGGTTTAAAAAACAATAACAATTAATATTGTCAAGCAAAGTCAAAATTAATAAATAAAGTTGTTTAAATCGTGAAAGAAAGAGTAACAACTTTAAACCGTCGTTGTTTTAAGCCTAAAGCTGTTCTCGGCCATAAGACAGGTATAATTTTATATTATATTCGTAAATATTTGTGTTTGTTACTTACCAAACAAAAGATCTCAAATTCTTTTGAAGATGTTTTAAAATTTATCTGAGCAGTGTATGTTTTATTGAAACATCGGAAGAGTTGAAGACGCTATTCTGGCGATATTCCAAAATTATCGTTTCTATACGTATTAAACAGTGTGTCATTAAAACCAAGGGGAATCTGTAACATAACACAACCTGAGAGTTAATATCGGCAGCTGCTAAGGGGGGATGTGTTACAAACGTAATCTGAGGTTTAATAACGGCAGCTGTTAAAAGATAATCCGTTACATAACATAACCTAAGATTTAACATCAGCAGCTGTTAAAGCGAAATCTGTAACATAACACAACCTGAGAGTTAATATCGGCAGCTGCTAAGGGGGGATGTGTTACAAACATAATCTGAGGTTTGATAACGGGAGCTGTTAAAAGACAATCCGTTACATAACATACCCTAAGATTTAACATCAGCAGCTGTTAAAGCGGAATCTGTTATATAACACAACCTGAGACCTAACATTGGCAGCTGTTAAAGAGAATCTGTTATATGACATAGTCTTGGACTTAATATCGATAGCTGTTACAGAGAAATCTTTTAAACATCAGAATCTGAGATTTAATATCTGAAACTACTCAATTCGAACCATTTAATCTTGAACGAAGTTGCTTTACTAAGAGGAATTATTTTACATATTTGACTTATATAGCAACTGTACGTTATATTATTATATTGATTTTTATGAACCACACCTACTCTGAGCTGCCTTTGGCAGCACGGGAGCTGTTTTTAGGAGCTCCTTATGTTTTCATACCTGATTATAAAATCTGTATGTCTAGCTAAGTACCACACTTTGCAACTTCTTTCTACACCACTGAATGTTTTACCTATAACGCTAAACTTCGAAGGTTTGATCCCTGTGGTGAGCAGAACACAAATAGTCCATTACGCAGCTTTATAAGTAACAATAAACAATCAAGTTCTTTACCATCGACCTAAAGGACTGGTGTTGTTTGACATTTTTTCTCAGGAGATCTCAGTAATGGATTTATTATTCGAAGAATGTTTCATTCTACAAACTATGTAACTTATTATTGCTTTAAAACTTATAATATTGACGCTATTTATTTCGTTAATGTGTAGCTCGTTGGTTTTTAAAAATCCAATTAAAATTCTGCAAGTGATATACATGAATCCGACGGACATAGACCTATTTTCTGGAGCAGGACTTCTAAAAGGTAACAAACTTTTGATGACGAATATCAAGTTAGATATTGTAAAATAAACTACCTTGGCAACAACAAATAAAAGGATAATTCTTTAATAATACTATTAAACTGTGAACGTATTTCATTGCGAGAAACTTTTTTAAACGAGTATTTTCAGTATTCGTTTGGTTTAAATTTCTCAGCTGTTTCCATATACAATGTTATCACTTGAGATAATTAAATAGCATTAAATTACGTACGTTGTTTTTGTCAATAAACAAACAAAATAACTATCATCAGACAAGCCTTCATCGGGTTATTAAGTTACTGCAGTTGTGGTTTGATTAACTTCGTGGCGCTATTTCATACAACCGTTAATGGCAGCAATAAACCATTTTACAATTAAACAAGTAACAACAACAACGTACGCTTTATAACTTTCAATCAAACTTTAATTACGACTCGTAGCGTGAAAAGACGTTGTTTTTATGTCGAACTTTTATGCACAAGTCTGCCTCTAAAAATTTCAATTTTTCGGAACTGTTATTACTTTATGTGAATTTTTACAATTAAATTTGTATAATATACGAACTTTTAGTTATTTTAACTCTATAAACGAAAAGAAGTTAAAATATAAAATGTAACCGAAATGTTTACTATTGAAGATGGCTCTCTTTTATAGGAGAGATGTGTAGTCGTAACTATGTAGTCCGTCTTAATTCTAAGGATCCATGAGTGAAAGCAAGGGAGGACATGTTTAAACATGTCAATCACACTACATCTGGCATATTCAGTGACAACGAAACCTTTCGTACAATACCAGAGTTCATCAGGCCGCCTGGGATACGACAAACATAGTAATGAATGTGATGAATCACGTAAGGCTAAACAAGAGATTTTAACAATTAAATTTAGTGAATCAAATTAAACATATTTATCTTTATTATGTATTATTAACTTACCAACTGTCATTACGAACGCTTTCTTATATTGTGCATTGTTGGCGAGAGTAGCTAGGCACACGAATGACTGTATGATGGGTAATTTCTTCTACTGGCTACAAACAAACAAACAACATCATTTAATATCTATAACCTCTATTTATCCACCATCAGTGACGTCGGTTATTTTTGTTTTATACAAATATTTTTGATAAATAAACATTATATTATGAGAGGGCGTATTCCATGAGAATCAATGGTTTATCAGTAATGATCGATGTAATTCTGAGTATCTGAGTCTGGTAGACTGACTATACAGGGTGGTAACATGTCCGACAAACAGATGCACAGATAGTTTGTCTACAAAAGAATCGATGTCATGCGTGCTTGATCAGACTTTCATTGACGGTCACATTTAATGGTTGACTACTAACGTTAATTAGTTTACCTTTTGTGTTGTAACTAACAAAAACAGTGGACTGTGATGTATCTGTGTAAGTCATCGAAGTGTGTCAAGTGGGGTTAGCGGTGGTGAGAAAGACCACCCGTTACTTTCAGTGGAACATACACTAATAGTGTACTCCTGTGTTTGCTTTGTTGACTCACAAATGTAAGAACTATTTATTTAATTCATACCTAAAAACGTAAGCTTTATATGGAAAATTAAAGGCTTAACACCGTTGTCTGACTTCAGTATCTGTCAGAGCAAAAACTCGTTGTAGGGATACGAAATTATGTAGTCAGTCGATGATGAACTGATCACATACTGAATGAGACCACATCCTGGCGGAAAAGTGTTTCCGTAAAGAAAGAGAGAGAGAGATAAAAAAGGACAGGATAACATACTGCTCATTGACTTCATAACGGTCCTGGTGAGCTATTGTATTGTTTAGATGCAGGTGAGGAAGACCATGAGTGTGTAACACAGCTGTCTGTTCTGTTTCGATGTCCGTTTCGTTTTAAACGTCATGTGTTACGTTGTAAATCAGTGAGCCTAAAGATTTGTATCGTTTCAAACAATATTATACATAACATTGTGAGTCACTGAGCTCTGAGTTTTGTATCGTTTTAAACACTATTATACACAACGTTTTGAGTCAGTGAGCTCCAAGTTTTGTATCGATTTGAAGATTATTATATACAATGTTGTGAGTCAGTCAGCTCCAAGTTTTGTATCATTTTAAACACTATTATACACAACGTTGTGAGTCAGTTTGTTCCGAGTTTTGTATCGTTTTAAACACGATTATACACAACGTTGTGAGTCAGTTTGTTCCAAGTTTTGTATCGTTTTGAAGAATATTATATATAATGTTATGAGTCAGTAAGCTCCAAATTATGTGTCTGTTTAAAGATTATTATACACATCTTTGTGAGTCAGTGAGCCCCATGTTTTGTATCGATTTAATCACCATCATAAAACAAAAAGTTGTGAGTCATTGTGGTCTCAATATTTGTGTTGTTTCAAATACTTAAATACATCACGTGAGAGTTAGTGAGGTCCGAAAATCATTGTCGTTTTAGACACACTATTCAAATGAATTGGTATTGGAGCAGTGCTACAAACACCTAAATTGCATCATGTAAATATATATTATATACCACCAAAATTAAATGGGCAGTCATTTAATATAATCTGGAAAAAACTGTGCTAAAATCGATATTTCATTACTGTATATGTCCTTTTATGTGAAGGCACAGCTGTTACATTTTGCACCTGTTATTCGCTCTGGAAAGACCGTACGTCTATTTTCTACTTCAGAATTGATTGTTTGCTTGTGCTTAGTTGGGATTATTATCGCTTCAATTATGGTTATTTTTTCAGTGGAACTGTGTGACAGAGTTGCCCACTAGTTAGAAAGCTAGAGTGTCAGAACGGTTCAAGTGTGTTGGAAACCGGACATACACAAACAAGTAGCACCTCACTAACTCGGGTTTGTAGTAGGAAGATTGTCAAACAATTAGGCACTAGAGAGCCTGCACACGGTTGCGAAAGTTTAACTACACTATTTAATGACTGCTATAAACACAACAAAGGCATTAAAAATGCACAATACTGACACTAGAACAACAAGAGGACTAAACGGTAAGGAACAGACTACATAAATATAGTTTATCGTCAAAAAAGACGTTCTACGGCCACACAATTGGCTAGATAGCTAGCTCGCTTAGACTTCTACTGATATCACCACAATTGGCAGGAACGCGCTTTTAATCTTCATAGATAATTCAAGTTTAACGTGTCTAGCAACAACCGATGGGTTCGTATCTGGAAAGACAGAGATGAACAATATGCTCAGAGTAACACATTGTTTGTTTGTTTGTTTGTTGAATTTTGTGCAATACTGCTCGAGAGCCATCTGCGACAGCTTTCCTTAATTCTGAAGAGACAGGCTAGAGGTATTCATCACCACCCACCACCAACTCTTGGGATACTCTTTTACCAACGAATAATGGGATTGACCGTCACTTTATATCGCCCTCACGGCAGAAAGGGCGAGCATGTTCAGTGAAGGTATTCGAACCCGGGACCCGCAGATTGCGAGTCGAGTACCCTAACCACCAGGCTATGTCAGACCTGCGTATTACTGAATATTGCTGTTTCGATACGATTAAGTTATGTTGTGAAGAGACATTATGTCTTATTGTTCTTACGTGGGTCAGATTACTACTCACGATATATTAACTATTACTGAACCCAAAGTTCTATCTCTGATCTAATGTGAGTGTAATCGGAATAGATTTCGTTGCAGGTTATCCCACGAACAACAGCAACAATGACAAACACAAGGTTCTGGTCTAAATTTTGTATAGCACCTCTGGGATTTTATTAGACTCTGTGTACGTCAATCCCCTAACTCACCACATATTGTGAAAGAGCTTGGCTTATCACTGAATGAGGATCCACCATAATATCCCCTGCTGACTGATCAGCAGCATGTCTTACAGATTCATAGACTGTATCTATTCCAGTTGCTCGTAACTGATAATAAGAATCTCTTTTTGCCAAATGAGAAAGTATCAGACACTTTCACTCAGTCAGGTCTTGACTTTTAAACTTGGGGGTACCCATGTTCCATTTGTTGTATCTAGTGATACATTTTAAAATATTTGGATTCATTAATTGCAAAGAGTGGATTAAGGTGTTTCTAGCTATGTATTATAATTTCAGATCTGTTATCCGTGTGGATTAAGGTGTTTCTAGCTATGTATTATAATTTCAGATCTGTTATCCGTGTGGATTAAGGTGTTTCTAGCTATGTATTATAATTTCAGATCTGTTATCCATGTGGATTAAGGTGTTTCTAGCTATGTGTTATAATTTCAGATCTGTTATTCGTGTGATTGTAAAACTATTTAACTTTAAATCTCTATCTCTTTAGTTGTTTTATTTTTGCAGAAAATTTTGTTTCTTTTGAAATACTTTTGCAGGTGATTTAAAAAACTGAATTAAAAATGAATGAATAAGCATTAAAAAATTGCGCCTAAACTGTGCAACATAAGAAATGAAAACATTGCTCACCTAGAGAAGAATTCTTATAAGATAGGACTCCATAAATAATATGCTTCTTATAACAGAAGACAAATATAAGTATTCCCATATTCTGACGTGGCCATAGTCTGTAGATCGGTAACTTGTGCGATATAAAGATTATTAGTGATTGCAATTACGACTGAAGTTGCGTGTGTTATAAACCCAACTGTCCTGACGAACTCTGGTATTGAGCGAAAGGCCTCGTAGTCATCGGCGTACAACACGCAAAGTGTGCATTTGAAATACTATTATACATTTTCGTCTGGAAACACGTATAGGACCAGTAAAGAAATATGTGATTGAAAATTATCGTTAGTCTTATTGTGCTGTAATGTCACACAAATATAATTATTCCTTTTAACTACTCTTAACCAAATTAAATGTTGCCACTTATTAACAGTCCTGAGCTGTTTGAGGCCTCAGACCATTGAATATCTTCCAAATTTTGAAGAAAATAATCAGGTTTGTTGAAGAACAATTTCGAAAAATAGTTTTTATTATATTTCATGTAAAATTGCAACAGTACTTTGCATTACGTTTATCTGAAGTAATTATTCCTTGCATATTATGTTGTAGGTATTCTCTGAGCTACTGGTTGGGCATTAGTCTTATTTAAATATTAAACAACAGGGAATCTGGCGATTCAGGCAACAAATATACTATGAATAGTATATATATATGTATATATGTGTGTGTGTGTGTGTGTAAATCAACGGTGAATCTGGACCTTTAGGCACTAGTCATATAAAAATAAAATAACAGTGAATCTGGCCGCTTAGGCATTATAGTCATATATATATATATATATATATATATATAAGAGTGAATCTGGCCGTTTAGGCACTATAGTCATATATATATATATATATATATATAAGAACAGTGAATCTGGCCGTTTAGGCACTATAGTCATATATATATATATATATATATATAAGAACAGTG
>NW_013665880.1:581767-592669 GCF_000517525.1 Limulus polyphemus
ACAACAGTGAATGTGGCCGTTCAGGCACTAGTAATATATATGAAACAACAGTGAATGTGGCCGTTCAGGCACTAGTCAAGAATACGAAACAACAGTGAATGTGGCCGTTGAGGCACTACTCATGAATACGAAACAACAGTGAATGTGGCCACTGAGACACTAGTCATGAATACGAAACAACAGTGAATGTGGCCATTGAGGCACTAGTCATGAATACGAAACAACAGTGAATGTGGCCGTTTAGGCACTAGTCATAGATATACAGACACTAGTTACATATATGCAGCAGTACTGAGCCTAGTGGTTCAGGCTCTAGTTATATATACAGAGTAACAATGAACCTGCCACGTAAGTACACACCATGTTTATGTAGTAATAAATCTGCGGATCAAGCACAAAGGTGTGAAATTCCATTAAGCCTGCGGGGCAGGTACAGGTAGTATCTGTGAAGTAACAGTGTATAGGTCTACGGTAAGATAAATGTTGTATCCCTGAAGTTACGTTCAGCTTACCAAGTATAGTCTACGTTATATGTAACTCTGCAGACATTCACCTTTAAAATGTTTATTGAACATGTCATACGCTAGGAAAAACATAAAAGAAAACAAAGAATACGGTAGAAGTCTTAGTTAAGTAGATTGACAAGAAATTATTCTTTATTGTATAAAAATTGCTTGTGATATAACCCGATTTGATATAATAGAAGATTGTATGTATAAAAATGAGTTTGTTTTAAAAAAATACGTAGAAACCAGTGTTAACTTTATTAGTTATAAATATGTACTAAGGTTCCTAAAATACATCGTATAGGAAGTTTTTATAAAAAATTGTTTAAGATAATTTAATTTAACAAGATAATAAAACATTATAACCACAATCTTGAAAATAAATTCAACTGATCAATCTTATACTTAACAAAAGATAAACTGAAATTATGCCATAAGTCAGTAACATGAGCACAACAGTGTCGAATAGTGGTGGAATTCTGTAATATTTTTGGTTATATAAAGAACGTATGACTTACATAAACCTATCGCTATTTTAAAAAGTCGGTAACTCCTTCGACAACACCTTTCATCTGACTGTTTTACGTTAAATTTAAATCCTTCGTCGTCATTCGCAAATGTGATAAAAACGTAGTGTTTATGCCACGAAACTTGAGTATATAATAAACTTTATTGGATTCTTTGTTTGAAAAAGAAGAAAACAATAACAATGTTTAAGTAAACACTTTCTTTCTTCCTAGTAAAAAAATCAAATATGTGAAAAATCTGATTGGTTAGGAGGAACATATTTTATAAAGCTTCTACGATGTGTGCGCATTTCGTGGATGTGGGTGGAACTTCCCGGTTATAAACACAGCTTCCCAGATTTTTCCGAACGAATCACAACACGCGATACAGGTCGATTCGGGAACGAAACACCATGTGAATATATTAGCATATCCCAGCTTAAGTTTATTTTTATGGAGCTGTACTGCTATATAATACACATTTCAAAATTCAAATTGGCTTGTTATACTGTCCTTAAAATCATTAATTGAAGCTCGAACTGAGCCTAAGATAAACCAAGAGCACGTTCTGGAAAATACATAAACTGATTACGCTGTTTAAAATGTATTAAATACGAATGGTGTTAAATTCTGTCATATTCCACATACAATCTTTTTATTGATATGGGGACACTTGGAAGCTACGTAATCACAATACAGACTAAAGATGTGAGTTATTGTATTATTGTTACACAACTCAACGTACTGAGATCATGTTATAAAGTTAGCAGAATTCAGTAAAGAAATAGTGATGAAAACACGAAGGAAATGGAGAAATACGAGTACAGGATACTTGTTACTTTAGCTATAGACTTGGTATGTGTATAAAAATCCAGGAAAAATATCGTAAAAAAGTATAAAAATCCAACAGTAACTGATGGACTTTGATTTTTGCGAACTTAGAATATAAACGATACTAAACTGATCAAGATGTCTCAACATTAAATCTATCGGTAGTTTGATAACAATTGGATGTTTATGTATTTAAAGCCTTTAAAATGGATTTGTTTCAGGCATTTTCATTTTACTAAATGTACCTAACCAAACTTTATTTCACCCCTTGAAGAAGAAATGCTTTCTAATAAGGTTTAATCTAACTGTCTAGTCTCGAAAAGTAGTAAAGATTCTTTACTTTATCTTTCTTTAGTTTTTTTGATTCAAAGTTTTATAGACCTAGCACCCAGTTTAAAAATCTAAAAGAAATTCGTATCAGTTGAGAAGAAACTATAAAGTATAGGAACTCAGAAAGTGGATTAAAATAATAAAAGCGTCTTAAAGAGTTATTATAAAAATTACAGAATGAAAGAAAGACCAGAGTAATAGGATGTCGAAAAGATATAAAAAACGATCTGTTAAAACAACATTTTTACTGCACTAAGATGAAAATCAAAAACAAGTTTAAACAACAGTAAAATGATTTAAAACAAACACGAATTCAAGAAAATGCCTGAAAATGACTGTAAAGTACAACATACGACTTTTTGTTCTGGGAAATGAGACTATAAATTTACTTAAAAATCGGAAATAAATTAAGTCAAGAAACATAAAGCAATGAAAATATCAAACACAAATCTACGCAAAAATCACGGAATTTACCTAAGATTAATACGTAACAGAAGTAAAGTTTGAAAACAAGAGGAACACCGTAAACAAAAACAGACAACTTATAGTACAACTATGTACAGGAGAAATCTACCCTGGGCCAACTGATAATTAAATTTCTTGGTTAAAAGCTGAAAGTCTTATGTTATCACAGTAAAATGAACGTTTCTTTCTAAATCGAAATTGTCACTTTGTAAAAAAAGTCCTAATTCGATTTATATCAGGAAAAAAACATAACAAAAACAACTTGACAGAACAGTTCGAAATTCGGCGACTGAAGTAACAGATAAATTAAATTATTTAAGGAACTGAATATACGTGGTAACACAATCTGTTTTCAACAATTAAACAGCAAAAAAAAAATATCTTCTTAATCATCTTTCCATCGTCACAGTCCAGAAAATTTCGATTCATTCGAGGTAGACTAGACCAATTTACTGCTTCAATGAGTTTCAGTAAATTTGACGATAAAAATAAGGGTAAGAAAAACATGAAATTTATAAAGTGGATAATTTTGCCAAAACGAGATAATGCTTTACATTGTAAGTCAAACAGAGCAACACTGAATAATAGTGATTCTTGGACAAGTGTAGAGTGAATAATAATAATATTTCTTGGACTGGTGTATACCTTATAACAATAATTATTGGACAAGTGTAGACTGGATAATAATAATTATTATTGGACTGGTGTACACTTAATAACAATAATTCTTGGACAAGTGTAGACTGAATAATAATAATAATATTTCTTGGACTGGTGTACACTTAATAACAATGATTCTTGGACAAGTGTAGACTGAATAATAATAATAAATCTTGGACTGGTGTACACTTAATAACAATAATTCTTGGACAAGTGTAGACTGAATAATAATAATAATTATTGGACTGGTGTACACTTAATAACAATGATTCTAGGACAAGTGTAGACTGAATAATAATAATAATAATAAATCTCGGACTGGTGTACACTTAATAACAATAATTCTTGGACAAGTGTAGACTGAATAATAATAATAATATTTCTTGGACTGGTGTACACTTAATAACAATGATTCTAGGACAAGTGTAGACTGAATAATAATAATAAATCTTGGACTGGTTTACACTTAATAACAATGATTCTTGGGCAAGTGTAGACTGAATAATAATAATAATTATTATTGGACTGGTGTACACTTAATAACAATGATTCTTGGACAAGTGTAGATCGAATAATAATAATAATAAATCTTGGACTGGTGTATACCTAATAACAATGATTCTTGGACAGGTGTAAACTTAATAACTCAATGATTTTTGGACTGTTGAACATTTAAAAACTAACTAAATATGATGTAATATGTGAACTCCATCGGTAATGAACGGGATAAAGACAACATGGTCATTTGAGGAATAACAAAGTGACCAAACTTGGGACTGAAAAAAGGGACAACATTCCTCAGTACAACGTTCTGAACGCTTCTTTGGATTTATTTTCTATTTGTAAAATACTCAGCTCATAACACTAAGAATAACGTTAGAGTCAACTCATAACACTAAGAATAATGTAAGAGTTGCGATTTCACGTCCATAATACTTAAAATAAACCTCCCTTTTTTCGGTAGGTCACATCAGTGATGGAAGCACGAGATTTGCTTGAGTAGATTATTCCAAAAATCGTTTTCTCTGTTGTTTTTATCTCGAGTATGTCATTGTTTCTCTTGTCGTTTTAACTTTTAACTCTATCTTGAGGCTTCTATAAAAGAAAATAAATTCCAGGAATAGTTAATATAGGCTAAATATATTGGCAAATAGACATATTGAAATAATTCGAAGGTACAGCGTTAATCGTGACTGAAAGTCATGGGACGTGATCGATTGATCGGTTGCAACATTACAGAAAAGACAGGAAAGAGGGGAAATTTTCTTATTTCAAGGTTAACCAGCTTGTCGAAGGTAAAATAGCAATTGCCAAGGACGATCTTAGTTGACGTTCTGATGGCGAGTTAGTTGTAAGAAAATGGTATGAGACTATTTCCAAGAACGTCATCCTTGACAAAAAGAAAGGTGTACACTTAATGTAGAGCTGAAATAAATACGAAATTCAGGTGTGAAAAATGGCTAGAACAAGTGTAAATCGTTATTGAAAATTAAGTTAGATGTAGACTTATTACATTGTTTATTACACTAGGCTTACTACACATTATTTTAACTTGCAATAACAAAATTTATTGAAAGCATTAAGATATCTACATAAACGGGTATAATTAAAGTGTGTAAGGCCAGTTTGAGTAAGAAATTAGTAATTATAAAGTACTGAGGAAAAAAAAAATACTTATTTGTTTGTTGATAAACGCAACGCTGCACAATGAATTATCTGCGCTGTGCCTACCGCAGAG
The DNA here is from genome assembly GCF_000517525.1 of Limulus polyphemus. Taxonomy (NCBI): domain Eukaryota; kingdom Metazoa; phylum Arthropoda; class Merostomata; order Xiphosura; family Limulidae; genus Limulus; species Limulus polyphemus. The sequence continues at coordinate 586,804 of NW_013665880.1, forward strand.
ATCAAATACCGAATTTTAGCGTTATAAGCCCTCAAGCTTATAGCTGAGCCAACGGGAGGCATTTAATATCTGAGAGAAGTGTATAATTCACAAGTACACAAACCGTATACTAGAAAGCTTCATTAATTAGTTTTTTAAGTTTCATTATTTATTGATCAGATTAGACACTAGAATGAAAAATATTATGGAATTGAAGTAGATTCGCGAACGTAAATGACTTTGTTTTCCATTTTATAATTACAAAAAAAAATGCATGAATGTCTTAAAAAAATGCGTCAAGTAACCCTCCCTCCCGAGGCTTAAAAGACAGTTATTTAAGATAATCTAACGACTTTTACAGGTTATATTTATTTTAACGCTCTATATAAGATGATAACATAAAACATATTCCTACTCGTTCAATGAAATTTACGGTATATGGTACATGTTTCAACGAGTTTTTTGAATGAACATTATTTCAAATAATTGGGAACCACTCCCACTTTTAAGGGATAAAACTCGATGGGCATGTCTTACAAGGTTATATAAGTTAGATATCTGATCGCGTAAAATGAAAGAAAAAGTATCATAGACTAATTTACTCTGATCGTGCCTAAAATAATGTCAAGTGTCGCGGCTATTTAGGATTTCCTCTTGTTTTCTATTTATTAGCTATATTTTTATGCGCCAGCAATACCAAGCGTGGGGCGCGCGTATACCCGATTCAGTTTTATTACTCGTGGGTTCGAATTCCCATCCCACCAAAACATGCTCGTCTTTCTAGCCGTGGGGCGTTATAATGTGACGGTCAATCCCACTATTCGTTGGTAAAAGAGTAGCCCAAGAGTTGGCGGCGGATGGTGATGACTACCTGTCTTCCCTCTAGTCGTTCACTGCTAAATTAGGGACGACTAGAGCAGATAGCCCTCGAGTAACTTTGCGCGAAATTTAAAAGGAACCAAACTCATCAGGATCTCTACCAGCCTACCTTTAAATTAAAATTATTTTAGGTAGGATTACAGTAAATTACTCTATGAGGCCTTGGGCGTGGTCAAACATATCAACTGAAAGGGTTTGACCTCCTGAGTCCAAAACTGTAATTAGCTAAACGTTTGTACTCGAAAAAACAAACAAACAACAACTCAGAGCCGTTCTATGAGCCGTTATGCCGCGGCTAAAAAAAAGGTCTTGTAGATTAATTTACTCTAATGCTGCCTAAAAGAATTTTCAGTGCCGCGGCTATTGAGAATTTCCTCTTGTTTCAGGTTAGGCTGAACTGGTCAAATGTTCTTCTACTCAAGCATGAAACAAAGTCATGCATCGATAGTTACTGAATTAATTGTAAAATTCCTTTAGTTAGAACGTTTGGTTTTCTACTGTTCGTCTAACTGTTACAATAAAACAACTACAATCTAGTTTCATTCTTATCGCATTGTGGTTTATGTTTTATCTGAAAACAATTACATTATGGTTTAGTTGTTATCGTAAAACAATTACACACGTCACGTTTCTTATTCCATCTTTACATTATTGTAACCATAGCCTCTTCAGTTTCAGTAAATATAAGCATAAGTGGAGTATCCTAGTATATAACCGTGAAATGCTAAAACTGGGTGTTTTGTTTAATTTTACACTTGATTTAAAAAGAAGAAGAAAAATAACGCCAATGTAAAGTTCTGTAATGAAAAGATCCAAAGGTTATTTATGGATATTTACCGTAAAAACAATGTAACATGAAACTCGCGAAATTTTGAATTCAGAAAAGCTAAAGTCACAGCTATTCCTTCGAGTTTTTTAAAACCTCCTTTACGTGTCAATGGATCGTCTAATAGAAGTATCATAATTTATATGTTATATTACAATGATTATGTTTATCTATCTTGAATTTAGTCCACGCCAATATCAAAGGTTTAGCAAGGATTGTTACACGTGCGCACTGATAAATTTACTTTTTAACAACTTAAAGTTTATATATAAAAAAAAAATCCTAAATGGTACAAGGTGAAGCCAAAACTAACAGAAAAATGGCGACATCGCAGATTCCCTCTCGGGAGAGCACTGACGAAATAATGCAAGCGCATGTTCCCAATCGGCTAAAACAGAAATGCATGAGTGAGCAAATTACTACTGAAGTGTTGGTTTTAGAGGCAATAAATAAATCACTCCTCTTAACAACAATGAACCGCCTACTAGACTACCTTTCAAAATCCGTGTTATATACATAGAGTAGTTTTGTGTTAAAAAAAATAATAAATTGGGTTATTCTGACACCAATATTTTACAGGAAAGGTTATCGGTTTGAATAGATACAACTGGGACTGGTCAAAACGTTTTGCCAGAATTTGTGTGTGCGTGTGTATTTTAAAGGTCACTGATGTGGTATAAGTACGTAATTGGAATTTCAACGTTCAGGCTACTCAGAACCGCGGAGCAGTATCGTTTCGTTGGAAAATTTGCTGTGTAGTCCTACGCGGAATTATCGCGTACACGTTAATTCAGTCACTGATAAGCAATTAATGTGTGTGTTTACGTTAGTGGGCGTGGTTGCATTTGATATCCTGTTTTCCAATCAACCAGAATAAATACAAAACTTAGATCATAAAGAAGTGTTTAGTTCGAGGATTTAGAATTTGCACGATGGGGATATTCCTTAATGGAACTGAAAAACAAAAGATTAACTTGGGGAACCAGGACTATCCAGAATGAGACCTGCAAGAAGTCGTACCTCAGCCGTGGTAAGCAAATTGCGACATCTTGTGACAGGTGAGAAAACACAAAAGACAATGACAAAAGCCATTCACATGCCCTAGGCAACACTACGCAACGTAATCAAGAAGAATTTCCGTCTGAAAAAGCGACACAATTTACGTATACGCGAGTTGCTTCCATGAAATATCTGTCCAACCGTTGCATATCTCAAGCAGCTAGAGAATTAAACGAGTATTCACGCTATTCCATAACAAAATATACTGGTCAAGTCGCCGGACACAAAGCCTATGGATTTATATGCGATCAGCCTGTTGAAACGGGTGTTGGAAAACTGTCGTCCTCGTGAACTAGATGAATTATGGAAAGCATGTAGGAACGAAAAGTGTGCTTTGAACATGACAGCCTTTTGCAATAGAGACTGAGTTACAGGACTATTGTCAATATGCAAAGTCTTCATATAGAGCATGATCCGACGTGGTGACATAGACTGAAACAACGCAGTGAGTCTCAAAGATCGTTTTAATATAACGTACTCAGCGTTGTTTGGACACTGAGTGTGCTTAAGATTTTTTGGAAGTTGTGTGTATATAAAATATAACTTTTCACCGGACGCTATGTATAAAACATTATTTATTTGGACCCTGCGTTTACATACATATAAACATTGGACCGTTTTAATATATTTAAAACTCTTTATGGTCGCTACATATAAAAATTACTTTAGGGCGTTATATGTATACAAAAACTATCTTTTGGACACTATATACTGTATATGAAATATACACTTAGAACAACATTTTGCATTCTGTATATATGAAAAAATATCTCATGGACGTTAAATATACATAAATTAATTTTTCATACACTGTAAATATATAAATTATATTTTCAATACTATCTATACGTAAAAACGATTACTTTTTGAATGTTGTAAATGTAAAACAAAGAACTACTTTCAGGGTGTTGTGTATATAAAACTTGCTCTTTTTGACGTTGTGTGTATATATAAAGTAATTCTCAGCGGATGTTTATGCCAAACATAAGTGTCTTATGGAAAATGCCCCCCAGTGGCACGGCGGTATGTCTGCGGAATTACGACGCTAGAAACTGGGTTTCGATACCCGTGGTGGACAGAGCGCAGATAGCCCATTGTGTAGTTTTGTGCATAAATTCAAACAAACAAACTTATGGAAAAATTTCGTGCTCCACAAGAACCGTTTTTTCAAACATTTCTATTTGATATTCTGGTGTCAAAATAATAGACTGTTTTATGAAAATTATTTTATTAATAAATTTAAAACCACGTTAAATGTTACTTAGTTTAACCCACATAGGGAGTTTAAAACATATATGATGCTTTAAGGTAAAAAAAAAAGAAGCGTGAAGTGTTTTTGTTGTTTAAGTAAGTTTTATCAGACAGTGTCTTATTTTAGGAACTGAAGAGTATTATTGAAAATACAGAACCGGTACTTATGTTTTATCTATGTGTGTTTTTATTTATTTGTTTTAAATTAACAATATTAAACAGTATTTTCATACTGTTCCATTGATATATATATATATAGAAATTAGAAAAGAGATATGTATTATGAGACTCACATCCATTGCTAATTCCTGTCATTATCATTTAACTCATAACATAAAATCTTTATGGATATAGCATCCAAAGGCGCTAGGGATATTCCATTTATCAGACATTATGTCAAACAAGGTTGCAGTTACAGAAGATGAAATTACGGGTTGTACGTCGAATGCGATGACCAACAACGTTTCAACTTTTCTTACTTTTCGCTGTCTGCGGCTGGTTGTTAAAGGCAGTCATCCCTATTATCTTGTCATAGTATACCTTATAGTAGAAATAAAGTATATAAAAAGACCTTCTGAATATTGTGTTTACAAAAATAGTAATAATAACAATAAAACTGGATTCTCTGTACACAAAAAAATTACTTTTTGAACTTGCTGTATATAAACACATACTTATAAAAAAATCTAAAACAATTGTAATAACTAGTATTTAGTACTATCGAATACAGCTGATGTAAATTAAATATTCATCCAATATAAGAAATCCCTTAGACGAAAACCTCGATTTGACAAAAGAAGTCCTAAAATATCCCCTGAATAAACATACTTCATCCAAACAAAAATCTGTTGTAAATTCTGCATAAATACACACGTATATGTTTTATAAATGCCAAAATATTTCCAATTCAACAAAGTGAGACTATTTACTTGTGCTCATTCATCGATTGCATATGAAACATTTAGTGTTAATATAACAGGTGCAGTGCTCTGACAGCCTTAGATTTACATCAGATATCAGTTGTAAATACTGTATTGGTTAGACTATGAGCAACATGTACGTGTTACATGCCTTTATCGCCTTATAAACTTCAGATTAATTATATTCTTGTTTACACATTGACGCTGGAACATTTTTTTTAGTGGAGGGGGGAGGAGGGGTGTATACTGAAAACTATTGCATGAAATCGAAACCCCTGTATATGTTTGGAACCACGTATGCGCAACCAGCCCGTATGTTAAACCAGAGGGGTGCCGCCGCAGCCTCAGAGCCTCTGGTTTTCGCACCCTTGTCCTTATGTTATGTAGCCTAACCGAGGCTTGTATGTATTTTAAGCTGTTCAGGTTATTAGTGTCCAAAAGTAATTCATGATATATTTATTATCACTTAATCCATGAATTGTAATAAGGTTTGGATTAAGTGTTATGTTGTAAATCTATATCATAATGAAGAATGAGTTTTAAAAGTCGTTTTAGAAATCAATCTGCCAATACTGTAATAATATGGAATTAGTTTATATGTTTCTGAAGAATAAATTACAAGAACTTGAGAGTGGAAGTCAATAATAATGTGTCATAATATGTCAACTGTCTACGGGCTTATACAATTGGTATGCACATGAAATTCAAGCATTGTTTGACAATAGTTTGGCTTCAAATGTATAATTAAGCCTAACGAGAAAGGATGTTCCTGTCAAACGAGTCTCGAAATTTAAATGAATCGAGTTCGTCCTTATTATAAAACAACATGCCTATTGAGAAACGAAGTACAGATCGTATGTTACATATTCGTCCTTATTATAAAACAACATGTCTATTGAGAAACGAAGTACAGATCGTATGTTACATATTCGTCCTTATTATAAAACAACAT
>NW_013665880.1:593465-603803 GCF_000517525.1 Limulus polyphemus
CTTATTATAAAACAACATGTCTATTGAGAAATGAAGTACAGATCGTATGTTACATATTCGTCCTTATTATAAAACAACATGTCTATTGAGAAATGAAGTACAGATCGTATGTTACATACGTAACACCACACCCAGCGATATGATTCATTCTGGTGTAATACTTTTCTTGTGGTATAAACTGAGAAAGTTATAATTAAACACTGTTATACGTTCACAAATGAAGAAGGCTTATAACGCTAAAAAGCCCGTGGTGGGCACAGCACAGATAACCCATTGTGTAGCTTTGCACTTGACTACAAACAAACACAAATGAAACTCGGTTAATAGTTTAACTAAGGTAATAAATATGCTGATATTTCACAATGTGTTTGTGTCGATTATAATATTAAGAGTAAGTTGTTCAAACACAGTTCTAGTCTTAGTTCTACCCTAAAAGACACATAAATAGTATTGTCCAAATATATTAAAAATGTACTCGTAAACTGGGGATGTATAGTGTGGGAAGAAACATTGCTATCATTCGAAAAAAAAGTGAAAAATGATAAATTTATTTATGTTCTTTACGTTGATTAGTGATTGAGAACTTATTAACGAAACGAAGGTAATGATACGTCAGTAGGTGGCGCTTTCAAAAGAAATTCTGTAAAAAATAAGTGAAATTCGCCTAATCTTATGGGTCAGGCATGACTCAGTGGTTAGCCTGCTGGAGAGTAAATCTGAGGATAATGGTTTGCGTCCCGTAAAAGCAAAATAACGCTAGGCGTTATAAGAATGACGGTCAAATCTCCCTGTTCGATAAGAGTTGGCGTTGAGTGTTCTTGATTAGCTTTGCGTGAATATCAGAAACAAAATTAATCTTATACCTAAAACATACACTGACTTGTCATGACTAGCACGGTAGAAGAGTAATAATCACATGACTCAAACTGTTCTCATATATATATACACATGCTCAAAAAATACCCGTGATGAAAGTAAAGGTTGAAGCTAACAGAAAAAATGATTTGGAATTGATTGTAGCGAACATTTTTCTATATTATATTAAAAAATGAGAAGATTACAAAGTTGTTATGATTAAAATCTAGTAAAAGATGTAAGAATGTATTTGTTTTCATTAATGTTACCCAAGTGTCACTTAATAATCAGAATCACAGTGCAATCAAACACTAAAATCTGTTTTCAAAAAATTCAGATTAGCAATTCAAAAGTAGAGGAAATACAGCAAAGTAGTAATAAACTTCTAACTTTAGATAACAGTGGCGCCAGGAGAGACTTCTACTCAGTTACAAACTCGTAGATCTAGTCGAAAGAAAAGAAAAGAAAAACAGTAGAAGGAAAGCATGTGATACGTGTGCGAAGGTAAAAGATAAACGCAGGTTTAAAATATGGAACACAGAGGGCGTGGCGTCATTTTCCAATAATGGTTGTATTCAGAACGACTGGCCTGTTGATCCTTGCCCATTCATAATAGTCAACAGTTTACAGAAAACTGTTTAGTGAACTCTGTGTCTTTTTGTGTATACAATCTATTTTCTAATTGTTTCACAAATTTTCCCTTTTCAGATGAATTACCAAGACGAGTTGATATTTTAATGAGGTTCTGATGTCACTGTACCGTCTACGTATCTACGCTTCGTACCTGGTTTCGATTCGAAAACAATGATTTTTTTTTTATATCTATCTATCATTACGCAATGTGCGCAGTCACGAAATTTACAACTGTCAGTTCGTTAACTGTTAAATTAACTGGGCGTATTCTTATATGAAAGTTCATACAAGCGCAATTCATAATCCGGCCATATACGTAGATCGTGTCACGAACAGGCCACGAGTTCCCAAGTATATTGATATCCATTGGTATACATAGAAAGTGTTAACGTTTTACTAAAAACATGCCCCACGTCCACACTGTAATAATAATTATAAAACAAGAATACATCCCCCCCTTCCCTCTACAGAAGACATGACGCATGCGAGGACAACAAAGGTTATTATAAATTATTGCACACTGAGTTTTTACCAATTCTTGTTACGATTAAATTTCTGCATGGGAATCATGAAACAATGTTGAATTTCGTTAGGAATTCAGTCGGTTACGTAATGTATTGTATATCGTGCTCTTGATAGTAATTGATCTGATATGGAAACGTGAAAAGCAAATTTATGAACGAAAGGTATCACATAACACGTTTATCTCAACTGTTTCAAAAACACCTGAAATCAGACGCACCTGGTACAATGACCTCCCACATTCCGTTCCGGTATATGGAGGGAAGATAGTGTGAATAGATATAAATAAGTCTGATTAAATATATAAATAGTTATTAGAGCAATAAAAAGCTTTACTCTATTTCTGTATTTGTAACAACAATTTAATATTCTGTAAAGCATCTGTAAAAGGAAGAATGAATTATTGCTTAAGTTGAACAGTGTTGCTTAAAGCAAAAAATAAACAAAAAAGTTTACATATGATACAACAACGGTTTGAGTAAACCAACACGTTTAGAGTAGTGTCGTTAAATATGACAGTTTCTGTGAGGATTGTGGTAAGGAGAACGCTCAGAGCCAACTTTGTGCTACTCTTGCTAGATCGAATAATGGGACTTGACCGTCACTTTTATAACACACTTACGCTAGAAAAGGCAGCTAGTCATCACCACCCACCGCCAAATCCTGGGCTACTCTTTTACCAACGAATAGTTTTTGTAGATGTGTTTAAATATACGCGCAAAATATATGACTTCAGTCTACCTATTTATGTCAAAAAGGCTTACTGTTGGTGACAGCCGACATATAAAAAAGTGGTTATTATAAGTCACATGTTCTATTCATTCGATATCTTATCCTTTAGACAATTACCATATTAACATTCGGATCCTAAGAACATCTATTTTTTTATTATATTTTAGAATGATTAATCTGAGAAAAATAAAAACAATTCAGTAAATGATCAAGTATTCACAAGCGACAAGCGGGAAATGCCCACCAGGGGGCTTATGTTTCTGTCACGCAGAATCTGTCTGTCAGAAATACATATATAGAGAGTGTTTTAAAGTCATGTAACATAAGAAATATAAAACAAAGATTACTTCAAGCGAGTAAACCTTCAAAATGGCGAGCCCTATGCGATCAAACGAAGTTGAAAAACGTTCACGTTGTTAACAAAATGGACAAGTTTTTTGAAAAATTTATTCATTTCATCTAAAACCATGTAAAACTGGTGATCTTAAATAAACCCTTAAACACCCTGGAAAGTTGTAAAGTGTAAAACATATTCTGAGTTAGGGGTGTTGTTCAGTAACGCCATTTGAGATTCAATTCGGGGGGGGGACATTTTCTTATGGAAGTACAGAGGACACTAAGCCCCCTGGAAGATCTTGGAATTTTATAAAGCAAAAATGCAACAGTATGTGGCTTAGCATTGAAGTGTACTATAGCTTTACGGTAAACACATGGTGAAAGCATAAAACTGATGCTTTATTGTTAAGATCTTCAGGAGCGGGGGCTATTGCCCCACCTTCTCTCAACAATTTGCTCGTCTGGTGTTGTTTGCCAAACTGAGTTTTCCAAACAATCTCGCGTTTCAATTTTTGTCCTAATATTTGGATATGTTGTATTCGAGCTTAGTTTTGTTATGCAGTTATTAGTAAATGGCTAACTAAAAATTTCATGTTCTCCACCCATTTTCATGTTTCTACTAGATGAATGATTAGAGCACAGAAAAATTCCTGCAGACTGTTGCAATAATATTTAGACATATTTATGTTTAGACATAATATTTAGAAACGACAGTCCTATATTAAGTAGATTAGTACAGTTGAAACAGATTACTGTAGGCTTAGCGTTTGTTTTTTATATTGAATGATCACGTCATTCACTAAGTAGATCAAACTGTCTGATCTACCTTCGCGTATGCCGCACGTACGGATTAATCGGGTTTACAAGTACAATATATTAAACTGAACAGGATGCTGCCTTTAATTTTTCTACATACAGTATTATGTAGATTTTGTTATTGTAATATACACTAAGGCGCATTCTATACCTTTAAATATGATGATATGTTTTTCCAGGAGCGAAAACTAAAGGTGGTTAAGTGAATTTCGCCAGCTCTCTGAACTGATTGCGCTGGGTAACTTTTTGAGAAACTGAACATTTTGATAATAGTGTTTTTTTTTATTGCAAGGTACATCATGTTTCCAAGTTTTTCCTTTTTTCCTCCAACGGGTATAACATTGGACATGTATACTAATATATCACATCATCATGTTAACCCTTATCATCTGATTAGCTTACTTTTTAACTGAGTCTGATCAGTACCATCGTGTCCTGACATTACTTGGAGGGCTAGTTACTAAGTTTCATGTCTTCTCTTAAACACATAACCACATAAATATACAACCAGAGTTAATGTGTGAGAGCGACATTAAATTATGTCTCTACAAAAGTAAATTTTTGCTCTAATAATGCTATTTAAATTGCTTGAAATTACAATATCAGTCAAGCTAGTTGAGCCTACAAAAACTAACTCTTTGAATCCACAATCACAACTAAATTTTTTAAGCTTGTAATGTTAGTCAAACTTCTTGATATTAATCAAGCTAACTGAACCTGTAATAATCGTCAAACTATTTGATTCTTGAATACTGATTATTTTGAATTTATAATACTAATTAACTTGATTGAATCTGTAAAATTATATATATATACTAGATAACTTGAATTAACATTATGTATTAAGCATAATTGATTCTATAACTATAGTCAAAGTATTTATGCGTTAGTAATAAATTATAAATAATAATAAACATATGTGGCCATTTTTTAGGTAAACTACATCTAAACTGAGTTCTAAGACTTTTCATAACAAACAGGTTTTTTAAGCCGATTTAGTTTTCTAATCGCTAGATAATCTCACTTTACTAACTTTAATTCCCAGAGTAAAATATTTACTTCCGTGTTTACTGTAATGTTTTTGTTGGTTATGGAATCCTGAACAGCATTACTTGTTTCTTTTTATTACAGCATTAACACAACATAGAGATTGTTTGCCCAAACTGACAAGTAACTTTACAGTTACTCAGAAGATGTCTTGGCTCTGTTCCTTACGTGAGGGCGTTATCATGTGACAGTCAATCCCATTATTCTTTGGTAAAGAGTAGCCCAAGACTTGGTGGTGGGTGCTGTTGACTAATTGCAATCCTTCTAGTATAAAACTTAGGGACGACTAGCGCATGTTAGCTTTGCGAAAAATTCAACAAACAAACAAATCCTTCTGTGTGTATTTACAACGAACTGACAAATGTCTATTTTTTTTCTAGTGTATAATTTGAAAATAATAATAATGTTTTTGTTTCAAAGCTCAAACATACGCATTGGGCTATGTGCGCAATGCAAATCGCAGGGATGAAACCTTGCATTTAGCGTTATAACTCTCCCTCCCCTTCAAGCTTACAGCAGAGGAATATCTAATTTTCCTCTTGTCAAGCTAATTCACGTGATTGTATGATGCGTTTTAATATGTACTTTCGGATATTCTGTATGATGTTTGAATACAAGTCAAACACTTCGATCAGAAGAAAATATTCTCAAGCAAGTAACTTCGAAATTTATTTGAAAATATTTTGTTTCTAAATTTGGAAGTTGATAACAGTTAAGTTCAGTGGCGTAGTGAAGGGGTGCTGGGGGGCATTTGCTCCTGGGCAGCGGGTTCGGAGGGGGGGGTGCAAAAAAATATTCACAGCCAGTTTATCCAAACTTAGCTGTTCCCATACGACTGATGCTTCTTTCAAAGACCAAATGATCTTGACAATATGGTGAGGTACAGTAACATGGTAGGTAGGATTGTCATGTGTGGTTAGAAGTTAGAAAGTAAGAGTGCAAAGGGTTGGTGAAGTTGGTATTTTATGGGGCGCTAAATTATGTTTTGCCCCCGGGCGCCAGACACTCTCGCGACGCTACTGACCAAAACATACCTTTTAAAGCATTTAAACACGAAAAGCTTTCTTTTTTGAAGAGTTTTAAACAAGTTTGATAAATTCCGCTTTGTCTTTGTCCCGGTTTAAACCGATAAAACTCTCCCTTACAAAAAAAATCGATGTTTGATTGGGAAAACACTGGAATTGGTTATTCAGTTTACTTTTCATTAATATCCCCACTTCCCGGTGGTTATTTAGTTTACTTTTCATTAATGTTCCTACTTCCCGATGGTTATTTAGTTTACTTTTTATTAATGTCCCTACTTCCCGATGGTTATTCACTTTACTTTTCATTAATGTCCCCACTTCCCGATGGTTATTTAGATCACTTTACCTTAATGTCCCCACTTCCCGAGTCACTGCGTTCACCAGATTATATTTGTATACTCATTACAATATTAAAAGTGATAACACCGAAAAACACCGATTTTAAAGTATCTTCATAAAACTAAAAATGAAGACCCCGATTTTAAAATATCTAAATAAACTATAAAACAGTTAAAATATATATACCGTAAAAGAGAAGCCATAAGTACATTCATCATTTCTACCGATCGGTCAACAATAATATCTAATTCGTAAGATCCTCCATCTTTGCACTGCAAGCAGTACGGATTTACAGACTGCTTATCTGAACATGCCAGATTACAGATTTTTTTCATGTTTTTAATTTCACATAAGCAAAACATTTTTTCTGTATTAACCAATTGTATAATGAAACGCAAGAAAAATGTCTAATAAATAAATCTATTCTGCTAGCTAACTTTGAAAGTTATAGAAGGCAGGAAAAGAAATAGACAGCAATATATTTCACGTGTAAGTTACTCTACGTATTCAAACATCCACACTTACAGCATTCATTAAATAACACTTCTGACATATACCCACACTCCCTATTTTACTAAATTGTGTTTAGCCTTTCATTGCGTGTCACATATAGCACGTGACAGAATCAAAAGAACTGATTTCTACAGGAAGAATTACAATAGTTGTTAGAAAGCTCGCTGAAGCATAACGAAATGAAGCTGATCAGTCAGGGTCAGAGCAAATTACCTAGACTTCAAATGTTTGATTTACCAGTAGTTCTTGTTGTTTTTCCCTCCCGCCTTGTAATAGGCGAAAATATATTATAGGAAGACACACCAAATTATATCGTATTTTGACATATAGAAACATATTTTTGTACCTATGCAGAATTGCCTTTGTACTTAAATAGGACAAGCTATATAGGTCCTAAAACGATATGCTTTTATACCTCAGTAGGACATATTTCGTATTTTACAGGATATAAGTTCCATTTTCTTCCACAGTTTGTTTTTATGGTTATCCAGATGTAAAGTTTTACAATGATATGGTAACGAAGTGTTTTTTAATTTGAAAGTAGATATTTTTATATCATGTAGGAAGCATTATTGAAGCAATTAATAGAAGTGTTTTTTGTTTCTTTTTTGGTTATCTTTTCCGTACATTCTCCCAAATTTAATTCAAGTAATCTTATTAACGAAAAAAAGAAGAATCAAAGTAGACGATAGTAAGCATAACTTTAACTTTTGAACGACTTCAATTTTTTGTATCTTCCATCCGTTGAACAAGTTTTTTACAGCACATTGTTCTTTCTTTAGCGTGTTTTTGATTCTTCATTTTTCTTGTGTTTTATACATTTTCGCCCACATTCTTTTCTCTGCTTAGTTTAAAAGACACGGCTTCATTGTTTAACTCTCAGCAAAACAATATGGATTTATTCCTGCTTCCGTCCTTTGCTGGTCCACAATATCATACAATAGATTGTGTTTAAGAGGCCGGGAGTGGCCCAGTGGTTAGCGTATCCGGACTGTGAATCCAAGAATTAGAAGTAAGCAACCCGTTTCAGCAAAAATGTGCGCCGCACTTTGGGGCTCTGCGTGGGCTATGAAAGTGACGGTCAAATCCCACTATTCGACCAAATAAGAGTAGTCCCAGCGTTGGCGGTGGGTGGTGTTGACTAGTTGCTTTCCTTCTAGTCTATGACTTCGAAATAAGGAACGACTAACGCAGATAACCCTCCAATAAAGCTTTGCGCAAAATTCACTGTTCATTTATTGTATCAGTCCTTGGTGGGACAGCGGTAAGTTTACGGACATGGCCAGAAAAAGGCCACTCGTGTGTGCGGGAAACTACGGACATTCATATTGCTAAGGAGGAAAGAAGAGGTCCAGTGAGCATCTTACCCTCCCAGGTCTTATGAACAAAATCACGTCCAAGATTATACAGCTATTGTATCAAATTCATTTTCCTTCTTCTTGCATCATTTTGCTATGTTGTACATTTTATTTTTACATTGTTATGTTATTGTTCCTTTGCTTTGTTACACTATTACTGTTTCTGCTTCTGCTTTATTATAATGACGTATTAGGCTATTCTGTTGGATTTTGTTATTACTTTACTGTTCTATCTTGACACCACTGCAATATTATTTCTGTTTTTTATGATAACTCCTATCCATGTTACTCTTCTAAGTTATATTATACAAATATCCTTACATTTCTATTTGATCTGTACCACTGTACGTTTGCTTTAAGGACGTTATTGCCGCTCTTAATGTATTTTTCGGTCTCACTCACCCTTCTTCTCTCTCTTTCTTGTTGTTTTAACCTGTTAATCTGTTTCATTTGTCTAATCATCTCCTCCTTATTTTTTTCAAAATATATTACATTCTGTTCCTTTATTCTAATTTCTCTCCTTCCTACTTTTTTAAAGAAGCTAACAAATAAAACCCTTCGAAAAGAAGTGATTGATTAAATTACTAAATCTTTATACGTATAGTTCATATAAGAACATATGCTTAATTTAAGGTCTTAAAAGATTTATATAAAAAGCTGGAATTTAGGTCTAACTCAACCAGAACAAATCCCAAGTGAAGGAATGCGGTTATAGATATAAAGAAGTACTTTTTTTTATTCCTCCTCGTAATTACTGTTTGTAAAATGTCCAGTAGATGGTGCTGTACTACAAATAATACGACATTAAGATTTTTTTCTTCAGTTACACTTGGTTTGTTTTTTTATTGAACAATTTAGTCTGACACGATTTAAACTATCGAATATTTCAACAACATAGCACAGTCTAGTAAGAGTAATGAATAAAGACAATTAACTACCTTCTTCACATTATTTCAGTGTTATATGAAAACCAATATAAACACAGAAAAAATGGATATTAACCGAGCTTAATAAATGTCCAGCGCAACATTAATTGGTATTTTATTTCTCATATTTTACGTATTGGTTTCAAGGAATATTTCTCAATAATGATAAAGTTGGAGACCAAATTCTAACCTCCCTTCTGTTTTTTCCAACTAAAGAGTGGTTGATTTTAATTTCTATGATCACAAAAGTCACTTATGAAACATGCTTCTTAATATACGCTTGAGTAAATCACCTTAGGTTAAGTGTTCATAAAAATAACTAGCAAATTGGAGCCCTCAATCAAGAGCTATGATGTCATAAGAGTTTGTTTTAAGCGCACAGCTGCACTGGGCTATCTGCATTGTGCCCACCGCAGAGATAGAGCCCTAACTTTTAGCGCTTTAAGCCTTCAACTTTATAGCTAAACCATTGACGTTCGTCGTCACAAGAGAATCTTCTTTAAGCCGGGGTTATTAGGTTTCTTGTTTATGAGTTATTTTTATTCCACGCGAGTTCTAAGTATTATGAATAGAAAAAACTACAGAGACAAATAATTACAAACAAACAGCCACACTTTATAAAGTAAGCTTATTATGAACATTCGGAAATTTACTATTATTAATCAGAATATGTTGAGTAGAAAGCAAGTTTTTTTTTAGATATCAAGTAATAACGAAACATATTATTTTTATTAACTTCTAAACTTTTCAGCGCTGACTGAACGATGGAAATCATTACCATGAAAGACGACAAACAACTTCAGACAAATGTTTTTGTTTTTTATTCTACTCAGCGTTTCGGCGTACGCCCTCTTCGAAGTTCTTTGACCTCAAAGAATCTCGACAAAGGCGTAAGCCGAAACGTCGAGTAGAATTTTAAAAAAAAGGCTTGTCTGAAGTTGTTTGTCGTGTTCCTCGAATACGAAACAGATTCTGATATTGTTGAATGAAACTTAGCTTGTCAAGGCTATTGAAGTGAAAGCTTCCAGCGTGAGGTTGTATTGTGAAGTGATATGTCTTTATACAGTGACATCACGGAAATACGAAGAACTTTAAACTATATTTTTATTAAGAAACCGCCAGGGCAATCCTTCCTAAAGGGCTAAAGTCAATCAGGAGGAATAAATATCTTGAACCGGATCCCAGGCTCAGGATCGTGTTCCATGCTTGTTTGTTTTGGAATTTCGCGCAAAGCTA
>NW_013665880.1:604556-627440 GCF_000517525.1 Limulus polyphemus
TGAAACTTAGCTTGTCAAGGCTATTGAAGTGAAAGCTTCCAGTGTGAGGTTGTATTGTGAAGCGATATGTCTTTATACAGTGACATCACGGAAATACAAAGAACTTTAAACTATATTTTTATTAAGAAACCGCCAGGGCAATTCTTCCTAAAGGGCTAAAGTCAATCAGGAGGAATAAATATCTTGAACCGGATCCCAGGCTCAGGATCGTGTTCAATGCATTCTACCACTTGGCTTGGACTTTCTCTCTCACTAGAAATCCTCATGCTTTATCCCACCAATTTGATGTCTTCTGGTTAGGAAGATAACCTGATTGTTTGGTTTCTTGAGTTTTCACCCAAGGCTATACAAGAGCTCTGTTCAAAACAGTCTCTAATTTTGAACTGATAGATTTGAGAGAAGGCAACTAGCTAATAGCACCCACCGCCAATTCTCGGACCATCCTTAGCTGATCAAATTTGTGGAATTTGGTCGTCACGCTTATAACTCACCCATGACCCCACAAAAAGGAGCGCAATTTTTTGGCAACGGGACGCGAACAATTAATCCTATGATTAATCGTACGGTGACGCTAACCACTATCCTACTTCCTTTCAAAGTAAGTGGTTGAAGTCATATCGGATATTAATATTATTGTATTCTTAATGGATTTTTCTCTTTTAAATGAGACGTTAATCTTTTAAAACGGAAGTACATTCTAAAAATAATGTAATAATTTAACTTCATACACGAAGAAAAAGGAATTTCACTGAGTAAATATATATATGAGTATTAAATACCCCAGATAACCGGATAGAAATAAATCTGGACCGAATATGAAGCACTGAAACTGTTTTTAAATAGGCTTCAAAATCGAATCCTTAGAAAACTCGTGCATCAGTGGTAGAGGTACAGAAACATAACAATAAAATGCAGTGCCATTATTGACAACAAGATGTTGATGCTTCAAAAACTGTGACTTGTAGTCAATATTAGTAATTTGTGACTGATACAAATAATTGAGATCAAGAATTAGAAAATAAAGACCGCAAAAAAGAATGAACATGTTAAAATAAATTGCCAATTTTTCATTGTTTCATGTTATTATCTTAGTGTAGATGAAAAAAAATGGAATATGACTACTTGATTCACACATAAAATTAGACGCGATAAAAATACGTGTTAGTCGCGAAAAACCAAGCGTGATATATACAATCATGGGCGTAAGGTAGGCTTAATGCTAGTTTTGCTGTATACACGCTTACTCTCATACATAATCGCCACCGCTGAGTGTGTTTGTGTTTTTTTCTTATAACAAAGCCATATAGGGCCAACTGCTGTGTCCACCGAGAGGAATCAAACTCCTGATTTTAGCGTTGTACATTCGTAGACTTACCGCTATCCCAGCGGGGTACCGCCACCTCTGAGACATATTTAAAACGGGAGGATATCTTGTTCGTTTTTAAGCGCAAAGATAAACAATGGGTTACCTTCGTTGTGCTCAACGAGTGTATCAAACCTCGATTTTTAGCGTTAAAAGCAAGCAAGCTTACCGCCGAACCACCATAATATAATTAATATCTGAACACGGTCTTTCATGGGGATCAGAAATTACCTAAAATATCAATTACACAAACAGATTTTTTTTTGTCTTCATTTTTTATTAAATAAGATTGGTCTTCCGAAAATCATCGACATTTCGTAGCGTTTTTCTGAGTGTGGAGAACCATACGGTAATTATCATTCAAATATAGTTTCCAATTTCAAATTCACCAATTTTTTGTGTGTATAATCTTTAATATCTTAAGTCGTTTGAGTATTTTTTTTTTCATCATCAGGGGAATATTATTATGGATACGTCACCACGTTGTCTAAAACGTACCTTTAGAGCGAAAAAGACTAACGTTCATGGGATTTCCTGATCACAAGGAACGGATCGAGATGTACCTATTCCGCGACTCGTGGGCTTTTCCACTCCATTATAAACAACCATACGGCGGCAGCAAGCTTTTGAAGGTCAAAAGAGTTCTCCAAAATACATATAATCTTCGCAATATACACTACCTTTATTGGATATTAGTGTAACTTTGGCGTTAGAGATCAGAAGACACTCTGCCCCCCCTTAAGGTGCAATATGTCAAAGGAACTGTAATTGGTTGAAACTGGAGCATTACCATGTCACAGAGACAAAACTGAAGTTTCTATTGGCTGCTTTACTTCCATTGTCAACGTTCATGAGTAATTTTGGGTCCTTGATAGTTACCGACACGCGCAGGTCTACCCCACCTTCCGAGCAGAAACGTGCTCCCCATTTATCCTGCATCCTGACACACCACCGCCTGAGGGACAGGTGTGAGGGAGGGGGAACTGGGGGAGGAAGAGGGAACAATAAAATTTTCGTCAGGAGTTTTTGGTGATCAATACCTGTGACGAGGCGCTACCATTGGGCGTTGGTCTAGCGTATTTACATTTCATGCATTAAAAGCAGGTCACAAGGAGAAGAGTACAGCATGCCTGACGCGCACTTCGTTTAGATCACAATAAGTACTGGATCAGAAACCCTAACGCGCGTGTGAAAACAACTGAATAGTTTAGAAGCACATGGCTCGACCTAAGTACCTTGTTCTACACTCTATGGACTTTGTAATGAATGTGCAATCACGGTCTAACAACTTTAAGTAACTACATTTGAATAAGTGAATCTGTTCCTTTCAGTTCAAGTCCAATGATAGAAAAGTAAGTATGGTTTGAATGATATCTAATTAGTTGTATATCTTATGTATATGCTACTATCTATAGTTCCATTGGAGTTTTGTAGAAAGTTACACTCTGTCTAAAACACTTATACTTCAAGAAAACAGTTTTACTGTTAGCCAGTTGGCACATAAGTAAGCAATGCATTTATGTCAAAGCTTGTAAACTAGGGAATGTTATAAAGACAAGATTTCTTTAATAATCACAATTAATAATTTTAATCTGGTAATTTTTAAGTGAAATTACCCCGAGGTAACAAAATGGAGTTGGTGTTTTATCAAGAATATTTTGAACACGAACAAGAATATGATTAAGAAGGAAAAGTTAAATAAATACAGAGGCAGAGAATGAGAAACAACGTACAAGGAACAAGTTAAAGATTTCATTTAAAGTAATGGAAAGCAACCTTAGCAGGAATGATAGCTAGGAATTTAGCAGTAATAAGAGAAATAAGTTTAACTGAAAGAAAATCTTACCAGGAGCAATAAGAACAAACTATGAGACCAGATGAAGAACAAACCTTGCAGAGGAACAACTTAAATGTAAGTAAAGATCAAATGAACAAGATGAACAAAAACTTCCGCTAAAAGAAGAAAAAAACTAGTACAAGTAACGGAAATAATTTTGCCAGGGTTAACTGAAAGAAGATATAATATAAAAATAATAATAACTCGGAAGGCTTGAGTTTAAAGAATCTTGAAGTAACTAGCAGGGAAAAATCAGATGTGTTATGTAACAGACACTAAACAGTTACACACCAAGATGATTAAACTCTGCTTTTCTGAATAACCTCTGCAGATACTCTGAAATGCCCTAAGTTTAGAATGTTTAACTACAAAAGTTTCTTTCAGAAGATATACAGCGTATTTAGATGACTTAAAAATAAATGTAGATCAAAAACAAAGAGTAAGCCCGTTGAAGCAGTAAAATGAACGGACTCTCAACAAACGATTACGTCAGTACAACAACAAAAATAAAACCTTAACGTCCTAAAGCCACATATACAGAAACCTAATTTAACAATATTTCAATTATTTACTCAGTTTCATACGAGTTTCAATTATTTACTCGGTTTCATACGAGTTTTAAAACAAGGTACAAAGTATAGTTTTGGCAGTCATATGAGTTATCTCATTAGGTTGAAAAAAAACTTAACAACCTTATTAAGTATGTTTTACACACACACAACAACAACAAACAATTCAGCTGTACAACAGATAATTCTAACAGATTATCTACTGTAAATCCTGCACAGATTAGCTGTGTAAGTATGTTTTACACGCACAAACAAACAATTCAGCTGTACAACAGATAATTCTAACAGATTATCTACTGTAAATCCTGCTGTTTCTTTATAAATTAGCTGTGTAAGTATGTTTTACACACACAAACAAGCAATTCAGCTGTACAACAGATAATTCTAACAGATTATCTACTGTAAATCCTGCGCAGATTAGCTGTGCACGGAAAAATAGAAATGATCTTACTTTGTAGTAGTAAAGTATGTTTCTTATGACGTTGGCGTCAACTGTATTTTGCAAGCATTTGCAAGTTTTTACAGGCGTTCACAGTTGCTCCAAGTAATACTACCACTACATTTGAACTTTTTGTAATTATCTTTTTATTCTAGCTAGTGGATATTTAGTTTTTAACACACACACACACAAAAAAAACGAAAACTAAAAAAATAGCAAGTACGTGTAAAATACGTTGTTGTTTGAGAGCAAAGCTACACAATTGAATATATGTACTCTGTCCATCGCGGGTAATCGAACCCCGGTTTCTAGCGTTGTAAGTCCGTAAATATTTTTTTGTATATATATATATATTATATATATTTAATCCAATGCCCGATGTTTTTCATTTGAAATAAAACGCTTAATATATTCTACTCTAACATAGGTTTCTGGTTAGCAATTGATCTGTTTAATGTGTGTTAAATATTTTTTGTGTGTGTGTAGATATATATGTATATATAGGATGAGACTGCTTCAGGAGGAAAATCCACTTGAAAGTCCTTAGATAAAGTAAGGATTGTTAAATTTATTTGATAAGAGCTCACGATTTCATCAACACCATTTAGCCCTAAGAAATTACTGACAACTGGTTTGAAAGGACTATCTGAATAACCTCTAAAATACACAATTTTTATCGGTGAAAAATTATAAAATAATGAAAAATGGTACGCTCTAAGTGTTGAGATGATTAGGACCAGCTTAGTAGAATAATAACACTTCACTGTATAATCTAACTACAGTAAGAAAAAAAAATCGTTAATTAAATGGAAATTTCTTTTCCATTAAACGTTTCAGTTTAGTAATGTGCTTGCAACCTATTTAAGGGGAAAAAATGTTAAAGAATGTCTGTTACATTTTATTTTCTCATGTTTTGGAAACCAGTGTAATTATCGTAGTTGTGTGACTTTTCTCACGTGTGTGTGCAAAAATAAAACGATAATCGTAACGAAACTCAATAATAGTTTATTTCTCCAGATGTAAAAGTCACAAGTTAAATATATTTGTTCTCTTATTCTACCAGAACAGGTCCGAGAGAAGGTGTTTTGTAGCAATGTATGAATATATAAGTCTGTAATATTAATATAGTACTCTTCATTCTGTTTTCTTGTTGATGTATCTTTAGCGATGTTTTCATTTGAAGTAAAATGCTTAGCGTGTTCTACTGTAACCTATATTTCTGGTTTTATGGTGCAAGCATTATTTCATATGTGTTAAATAATTATTACTGTTTATTGCGTTATAAATGTTACACCACACTCTTGAGAAAAATTATTAATATTTTTTCTTTTTTACCCCTACAATTAACAGTTTTAATTTAAGTTGGAAACAGTAATTATTTTCGGCTAACGTTGATTGTACGTTTAAACTATATCTAACTTTTCAAATTCAAACTATTTAAGAAGAAGAAAAAAGGTTAATCTGATAGGTAAACTTTAAGGTTGAGAAGGGAATCCAGAAATATTTCAGTAAGTCCAAAAAATTATCATTTCTAGTCCAATTACATCATTTAAAATTAGATTTAATTATTTTCCCTAACTTTATTTCACTTATAAATACTACAGAAGTTTTGATCTTTATCTGAGAAGACTATCAAAAAAGAAAACAAGAGGAAGCATACATAACCTATTTGGGCTTCTTAACACTATCGGCTCACAGGCAACTGTTTACCCTATTCTAGCTTTTAGCTACTCCGACCCCGAGGCTATGTTATAGTATAAATCCTAAAACTGTGTCATTACTGGATTGATTTTTAGTTCGATATAAGTAGATGGCTTGCTCTGATCGGAAGATAATATTAATTGCTACGTACTACTATATAGCACTGATCCTATTTACTTAACATTGCTATAGCTACAATATTCTTGTTACCTATAACCGTATTGTGTCGATCATATCTTCCTTTCTGTAATATGTTATAAGTATTGTTGTAATCTACCTTTCTTTCCCTAACATTTTATATACAAATTACTTAACAAATAAAGTGATGCTGCTACTTATGAGCGTATATCGTATCGCTCCCCTCTCTGTGTGTTCTTATTATGATCATATTACAGTATTGGTGTTATCTTAAACTAGCTCTAATACAATTGTACTGTGCATTTTCATTTCAACATATAATGTTGATTTCAGTAGCATTTTATCAGTCCAGACGAAAGAGTTGAAATGCCGTTTGGTTCAAAATTTAAGTGGATAATTTAAAAAATCTGCAGAGTCTAACGCAATGTTTTATCGCGTTTTTTTTACGGCTCAAGCGTTTCCACGCTTTATTAGTTAAAGTTTTTTTTTAATTATATTTATTTTTGCTTCATCTAGTGAAGGCTCAAAGTAAGAAAACCGTTCAATCTTCTTTTTTAAGGACAACGAACAAAATATGATAGTTATTGTTAAGAAAAATAGGTCATAGCAAAAAAAAAACACGATTATTTTAGATAGCTACCAAACACCTGTCAAAGACAAACTTATCTTTATGCGTAAGCCCAAGACTGTAGGAACGGTTTTGTTTTTGCTGCCTCCAGGCTGTTATTGGCTACAATGAGGATTTGAAATGTAGTAGCTATTTGAAACCCCAATTTTTACTACGTATCTGTCTCTTGGTGATACAAACAAGACTACATTTAAAAGCCCGGAGTGGTACTAGATGTGATATCTCTTACCCAGAGTGCATTCTTGGTAAGAACTGCTTGAAATGTTTGAGATCATCATTCTAGTACAGAAGTAGTTTATATATAGGAAGATAATTAAATAGAACTGAAGCTAGTAAGAAAATCATTCGTTGAATATGAATTTTTGAAACTTGTAATTGAAAACCAAGCAACAGGCGAGTGTAGATAAAATGACACGATTGTGAGTCATCGTATAGATATTGTAAATGTAACTTTTCTTGTTAGATGTGGTTTTTATATAATTTTTATTTATATGCTATATTTTCTGTAGCAACTAATTTCTTAAAGGACACATTAAAATGAAAAGTTAGTTATTTGTTAATGTGCTTTTAAATATAATTACAAACGGTAAACGTACACATTTATTACTCTAATGGATAGTTAGTTAAGTTTTAAATTAGAAATATATACTAAGGGTTAAGCCTGAAGAGACCGCAAGAGAGCATTCCAAGTATTAAAAAATTAACACATTTCAATACGTAAGAAATGAGAATATTTATAATTTGCAATTTATCACATTAAACATTAATTACAAATAATAAATATATCATTCAACTTACTGGAATCATAACAAATGTTTAAAACGTACACGAAACTTAGTACTTAACAGATGGAAGATTCGTGTGAAAGGCCACCTAGCAATCAAGTTAATTTCTAGATTTGGTTTGTTGAACGATGAACTTCCTATGTACTCACTGTTTAAAAACAAAGTGAAGCTTTTGTGGTATTCGATTTGAGGGTTGATCATTTTTGTTCGCAGAATGTTTTGTAATGGCGCACACCTCCAATTCTTTGTTGTTGTTTACATCTCTCGTATGTTTGAGCCTCCCCTCCAGTAGCTCAGCACACATAGCCCATTGTGTAGCTTTATTCTTAACTACAGACAAACAAACAAAATCGTGTGTTTAAGCCTCCCCTCCAGTAGATCAACACACATAATCCATTGTGTAGCTTTATTCTTAGCTACAGACAAACAAACAAAATCGTGTGTTTAAGCCTCCCCTCCAGTAGCTCAACACACATAATCCATTGTGTAGCTTTGTTCTTAGCTACAGACAAACAAACAAAATCGTGTGTTCAGTGAACCTTCTCTTGAGGTGTAGGATGTATTAAATTTGAAACTTTTGTCGCATAAAACGAAATATAAAGCTTAGTGGGTTTTACTCTAACGCCTTTAAATATAATTATTGCTGGTCGCAGAATCCTGTAAGCGTTCAAATGTGGTGTGTGTGTCTATATATTTGGATTTAAATACATAGAATCAGGAATCTGCTTGTCTTAGTGCTGAAGTTTTGGGAAACAGAAATACTATGGTTGTTAAAAGCTTAGACCTGTTAAAATTATCAAGCTATTTTTGGCACCGTTAGAACCGAAATTTTGACCACTTTGTCATATCCGAAATTTACTTTTAGAGGAAAAATCTATATATCCAAGTTACCTGATTAACGCTATTCCACACAGGGTGTTAAATATTTGGTACAAACGGGGGGAGCGGATTCCGAAAACGAAGATGTTTATTGATTTTTATAACTTGATTATGAAAATGTACTGACCAGACATTGTCGACTTGGTTAAGTCAAGCATAGTGTTTTTCTTCTGCACATTGTTTGTTCGCCATTATGTACCACTAGGGAGCCTAAACTACAGGTAATAATACCAAAATATGTAGTCAATATAACGATATTTATTATCTTTACCAATTGGATATTCAACATACCCTCAACCAGTACATAACCCTCTTCATAGTACCAGCTTAGTTTACTGCAATTAAAGAAGATGCGGAAGTTTCTGGTTTTAAAAATGGAACACTGGTGGAGAAGTTAAGTTTCTTTGGTCATTCGAATTCACATTACAACCATCGAAATAATGTTTATAGCTTTTAAGTCTGGTTTCTACTGCCTGGTTCATTAATAGAAAGTTTCTGTGATTATTTCACGCTTTGTAATGAGCTACAACCGTTTTGCTTAATAAAACTCACCCAGGATTAGATTCTTCAAAACGAATTCAGTCAAGTGATCCAACAAAGACGTAAGAAGCGAATGAATTTTCACAAGACCAGTCTTCTTTTGAGTTGTTTCAACTAAAACCCAGACTATAAAAATCCATCACTTCCCCTTTTACTCTTTTTATTTGACCAAATTGTCTTCCGTGATTCC
Organism: Limulus polyphemus; assembly: GCF_000517525.1. Lineage (NCBI taxonomy): Eukaryota > Metazoa > Arthropoda > Merostomata > Xiphosura > Limulidae > Limulus > Limulus polyphemus. Next base: position 613,626 of record NW_013665880.1, read on the forward strand.
TACGGAGCTACGAAGACGAAAAATATTTCTCGTTACTTGTAGCGTTCCTTTTCTACACTCTGGCTTTTCTTTACTAAAGTATTTTTTTCTAGAAATTTTAAAAGTAAAATAGACATTCTTCCCATAAAACGACATTTATGTTTTACAAGTTCGATAGGATTCATGATTTCATACCCAAAACTAGTTTTGTATTTTAGTGGATGGAAGAAAGAATGTAATAATAATAATAAAAATACTTTAGCTAATCTGCATATAAAATATTTTCCCAGAAAAGATATTAGATATATTATAGAGCACAAAATTCCGGTTCTAATGATGCCAAATACAGCTTGGTACCATTTTTTTTTTCTGAGTAGGCCCTATTTTTAAGGTTGAACGACCACACTCAAAACAAAGACAGACAAATGATAGTATCCTAAAATAATACAATGTTAGCCAAAGCTATATGGAAACTATATGGACAGTGAACCAATGTAAACCTGGAAAATGTGTGGATTCCAAACTGTGTTCTGGAATCTGAAATAAACAATAAAAACAATTTACAGTGCATAATAAGATTGGCTATTAAAAAAAAAAGTAAACAAAACTGGTACTTTGGACGGAATTTGTGCGTGCAATATTTAAACGGTTTTTACTGTTAAAATTATTTATATTGTGTAAAGTTTAGTATTATCAGCATCATGCACTGATTTGGACTAAAATACTTCTATAAACTCAACTATTGTAAAGTACCCATCTATGGTATATTGCTGATAGGTTATGTATCCCATTCAAACTTTTATCTCATTTTGTGTTTGCTGTGAGTATTATTAGGGGGGGGGGATGGAGGTGTATACCTTCTCTTCTAGTTACTTAAAAACTGGTATTTACATATCAATAGAAGAAATATATTTCAGGTACAGTTTCTATTTCTATGTAGGACTATTGGGGTCGTTGTGATAAGGCAGTGTGCTAGTATATAATTATATATGAATACAGGAACTCAATATATTCGAATATGACTGTTTATTAAAGAGATATAAAGTTATACGCGATCGTTAATTCTTGTTTGTTAGTTTGATTGTATTTCTGTTTTTTGGAATCATATTTAATAAATGTTCCATTGATTGAGTTCACAGTTTTCAAAAATAGAAAACTTTCATTTTTAGACAAGTATTGCTCAGAAGTTTTAACATGAATGTAAAACTTATTGTGATTGGCAAATTTCATGTTACAACTTCGCTTATTGATCAGTACCTATTATAATGTCAGAAGCAATAAATCCACGATAGTTTGAAAAAAAAACGACCCTGTTTTCTACATACAGTTAACGCGATGAAAATTCACAACTTTTCGCAGTCAACCATCCTATTATGGTATTTGGTTGAAATAAGTTTCTGAAATGTTTGTATAACATGACATATTGGTTGTTATTTTACTATTAAGCACAAAGCCACACACTGGGCTATCTGCTCTTTGCCTAACCTGAGTATCAAAACATGATTTTTAGCGTCGTAAGCCTGCAGACTTACTGATATTTTTTTAACTATTTAGTTAATTAGAACCAAATTACTTTTTTCTTTGTCGAAAAGGTTTAGTAATGAGATCATCTAATGAAGTCCTATATAAAATATTACATTATATGTTGTTTAACTTTTACAAACAATGCGCAAATATCTGTCAGTTGTGAGGACATTTTATCAACACATTGTAACGATAAAACTTGCACATCTACACGAGATTTATCTCCGTTTTAGTCTTCAGCTTTCCTAAAATATTTTAAAACCTCTTTAAACTATTTTATATTTTCGTTTCTTTGCAGTTTTTAATTTAAAATATTGAGTTTAGTGATATATATGTATAATTGTTACTGCAACATAAAATTGGCTCCCAGTAGCACAGCGGTATGTCTACGAACTTACATCGCTTGAAACCAGGTTTCGATACCCCTGGTGGGCAGAGCACAGATAGTCCATTGTGTAGCTTTGTGCTTAACTACAAACAAACGTAAAATTGCATATTATGTTATTTTTGTTTTGTGAATTGTCAAAGACCACGGAACAGATTAAGTTATTTAATTTTCTCAAGCTATTAAGTTATATAAAATGCTTCATTTTGAATGTTTTGGATTTTTGTCGCCCTCGAACAATATACGTTTACATTCTGAAAATAAAACTAAGACAAGGAATTTTTAAATTTAGGTATCGTACATTAACAGCCGTGAGATGGCTGAAAGCATCTTTTGGTATTTTGTATTTTCTTTTCTTTCACAAACATTCAAAACAATCTATTTCTCGACACTACTTTTGTTGAAATAACAGAAGGCATGTAGAAAGTTAATGTTTGTGTTAGGATTTGCTTTGCCTACCTAATTTCTTTACTTCTTTTATTTCAGAATAATTGGAGAAAAGAAAAACAATCTGGAAATTACACGAGCACAGTTTTCTAAAGTGAAATATCAGCATCTATTGCAATAATTCGGTCTTGTGGTTGTTTCATGCTATCATCCGTTCTTTTAACTTTACGCTCTTCAGACACTGTTGAATTCGGTGAACGTTTCAGATTGTTGGACGTTTCGGACTATTGAATAGATGGCATGTTTTAGTTGACACACGAAATCGCAATTTCTAGAAAACTCATCGGTTCCTAACAGAGACGGGGTTTTTACACTAGCATCAATTTAGTTCGAGTTTCTTACTTTTATCCATTTTTAAGGGCTATACAATGATGTTGCCAATGCCTCCTTTAAGCGGAATGGACATGCCTTTCGATCTTTCGCAAAACAAAGCCAAGCAGACGGCCGAGAACTGTCTAGAATACAGATCAAACTTCAAGAACGACGCTGCGATTAACGAGCCTCTTGATCTTCGCATTTCCTACAAAAAGAAATTAATGATTGTGGAGCGAGAAGCTCAGCAGAAGCAGTTGTTTGGATCTGTAGATAAACTTAGGGAAGTTCATAAGTCGCGCTTATTTCGGTATTTTGATAGGCCTAATGAATCTTGGCAGAAACACTTATTTCGGTCTGTTGATAGGCCTAATGAACCTTGGCAGGAACACTTATTTCGGTCTGTTAATAGGCCTAATGAGCCTTGGCAGAAACACTTACTTGGATCTCTAGACAGGCCTAGTGAAGCCCAGAAGCCACACTTGTTTGTATCTGTAGACAGACCCAAACCTCGAAACTTTCATTCGGAAGAAACACTTGACCCTCAATCTCTGTCAACCCTATCAGATGTAACATATCAACATCCCCTTCATCCTACGTACCAAACCCAGCATCAGAATGCACTCTTCAAAGACGTACCAAACAATATGATTTCTTCCTTTCTACCACGCTATCCTTTTCTTGGATCGCTGTTTAATAACCCTTCGTCGATCGAATTTGTTAGAGCACACATGGATAACCTGGGAAATCCCATTCCAGATCTGCTGCAGCCCCAACCCAGCAAAGGTAAAGATCGTTATACCTGTAAGTTCTGTGGAAAGCTGTTTCCTCGATCTGCAAACCTAACTCGCCATCTTCGTACTCATACTGGAGAACAGCCGTACAAGTGCAATTACTGTGAGCGATCTTTCAGCATTTCTTCGAACCTTCAACGTCACGTCCGTAACATTCATAATAAAGAAAAGCCCTTCAAGTGTTCGCTATGTGACCGTTGTTTTGGGCAGCAGACTAATTTGGATCGCCATCTTAAGAAGCACGAATCAGATGGTCCAACAATCCTGGATGATTTTCCAAAAACTCATAGCGTGCAGCACAAGAATGAGAAATGTTTTGCAGATATTCGTAATTTGATCGGGAAAGTAAAGGAAAACACTTCTGAAGAAGCAAGGAATGTGGCGACATTACAATCTACTTTTAGTATGGTAAATCAGATGAGCAGGCAGGCGATTTCATCATCTCCAACGCATAATAACTCGACTTCTCAGCTGGAACTATCGCCAGGAAGAGACAGTCTGTGTACGGAAAGTTCAGTGAAGAAAACAAGGCTAGATTCTGGAGGTGATTCTCCTTTATCCACAACAACTTCATCATCAAAGAGCTCAGTTTTAACAGCATGCGAATTAGAAAACGATGACGGAAGAAGTTCGCCTCGCTTGAGCACAGATGATGGCGAGATTGTCTCGCAGAAACAGAACAAAATATCCAGTAAGCTGAATGGCTCAGTGACTCTACGTTTAAAGATACCCTCCCAAGCTCAAAACATTGACAATAATGATTCGAGAAGTAGTAGAGATGAATTCGAATATCAAGAGGATAATGACAGAAACAGAGAAACAACAACATAATTACACTGCTCATCGTAAAGTGACGTTGCTCAATCGTTATTCTTCTATGCTCAGAAATAGCCATAGAGTCTAGTCAGGCCATTTCTAGAATTGATCCGATCAAAATATTTTAAGAGGAATTAAATACTTTTAATGTGACGCTCTTTAACATTTGTTAATGCATTCGGTATGGAATGCTACATAATCTTCTTATTTGATATTGTTACTATGGTAGAGAAACGTTTAGGTGACACTTCAGCGCAAATACGATCTAGTCAAAAATATGGTAAAGAAACTTGCGTATAAAACTAGAAAAAAAATCCATTTGCGATGAAAGAATATATGAAAATATATCACAAGGAAAGTTTTATAAATTTTTTAGTAGGAAATTTAGATATGCTGTTTCTATAGAAAAAATCAAATATGAATTATTCAGCATACAAAATAGATCGTGTAAATTCCATAAACTGTTTTAAACAAAAGTATGTCAAAAATGGACTGGTCACATACGCACATAAATATTGGGGATTGCCAAGTTTACATTATATTGAAGTTATTTGAAATAAGAAGAGTGAGCTACTTCTGATATATAGGACTTTACCATATATGGTCAAGTGGTTAGCTTGCACGGAAAGTGAATCCGAAGGTTCATGGTTTGTATTCCGTTGGTGCAAAACGCCCTCCGAATTTTGGGTTCGTAGGTGCGTTAAAAGAGTAGAGATCAAACTTCACTATTCGTTCAGACTAGAATAACCCGAAAATCGGCGGTGGATGCTGCCTTCCCTCTAGTCTATCAGTTTAAAATTAGGGACGGCTATGCGCAGAGAGCGCTTTGTGCGCCTTTGGGCAAGAAAACATAGAAACAAAAACTACAATTTTATGAAAAATTGATTTCTGATTATTTTTATGTGAATTTATTTTTGTGACCGGTCTTTTTTTTTCTGCTTTGTTTGTAATAAGTCAAAAAAAAAATCTCGTGCATAGTGACTAGAGTAATGTATGCTAGGTTTTATTTGTGTAGTAACTATAGCATATGCTATACCGTTGATAGTATATATAGATTTAATGTACGTACGTATAGCTCGCAACCATTTATCTCAATCAAATCTAGGATGCAACCTTCAGAGGTTAATTTGAAGAAAATTAACAATTATGTATGTGATTTTTCTAACATTGGCATTTATCTTGTCAACACCAGGAAAAATCGGCCTACTAACCAGAACGTGCACTGGAGTGTATGTGGCAACGGAAAGCTTTCCTCGTGATCCGTGTGTAGGCTTATAATTTCCATAGTAATTTCTGTAGCCACGGTAATTTCTAAAAAGAATTATCCATGACAGTATGTATAAAGTACACATGAGAATTTATATAAGATATCCATGACAATTCTTTTAACATTTCTATTATATTTTGTAGGTTTAATATTCTACTCAGGGAATTGTCCCATGACTTTTTTTTCATGTTACATGACGATTAACTGATTCTTCAGTAATAAGCAAGTTAAATTTATTTACTAAAGAAACAGAGCTATTAAGACGACCACGTGAGCTTCTGTATATTTGTCTCAAAGGTATGTTAATTTAGAACATTTTAGATCGTCATACACAGAAATGTAATGATGATGCTAGGACTATCAGAACCGAAGTCAGGTTTAGGGGAAGAAAAAGTATTTGAAAGAAGTAAATAAATGATAGAAGAGGTTAAAAAATAAGACTGAAGATCAAGAGAATGGATGAATGGATATAAAAAGAGCAAGAAATAAAGAAAGTAAAGAAGATGAATTAATAAAGTAGGATAGCAAAACATTAATTGAAAAATACGAGTGTACACTGAAGAACAGAGATAGAGGAAGAATGAACAATACCGAGAAACACAGTTAATGATCAATAGAAAGTGGAGGAGTCTGAGTCTTGAGATGTAATTCTCTAAAATCCTGTCACTGCGTTTGAGGTAAAACTCGCTCTGTAAATACGTCGAGAAAATGTTTTTCTTAGCTTAAAGCGATATAAAGTTGTGTTTTGTTATTAACTAAGGAAATTTTGTGTTTGTGGCTATAACTGAGGTTCAGCTTTCTTTCACGGTCATTTATCCATGTATCAAGTATAAAGAGAATTATCCACAAGAGTGCTCTATTAGCACTGGATAATACTCGTAAGATGTATGCTAAAACAAGGCATTGTTATTCAGGCCAAAGTTACTTCGAGATTTAACTGCATGACGGTCAGAGATGAACAGGAGTACAGGAATATTTTGCTAGCGTATTTAAGCCACTTATTGTTGAATGACAGCCATACAGTGTAATATTTACTATATAACACCACTATTTAGAATTTTCACATTGACGTTATTGAGATAACTCATTTTTAAATATGACTCATAACTTCTACGAAGTTATATACGTATACCGAGTAGTATAACATTCGGTTTGTTACTTTGGATAATAATATACTTTAAAGTTCTTTTTTAATTGATGTAATTATTAAGGCAATATTTGGCAATATTAAAATTATACATGACATTTTCGTATTAAATTTCGTATTAAACTCGTAATAACTTAAATGTGTGGACTGGTTGAAATATGAGGAAAAGAAGGAAACATAATAGAGTGAAATTTGTGCCTTATATACTTTAAACTTTCAGTATTTTCTTGGTAATAAAATTTCAGAGGTTTTTACCAAGACGTCTCACAATGTAATTTTTTTAAAAAGAAATAACCGTCCTATCTGCCTTATTTATATTTGAAAAACTTCAATGATAATTATAAAAGTGTTTGTTTGTAATTGTAATATGATTTCAAGAACACTTTTGTAGAAATAATTAAGTTGTGCTTAACTGATAAAAAAATTCACACTGGGCAGACCCGTCCTCAAGAATTAACCTAATGGAATTCTTATTATATTAAAGAAACTGTGTCAAAATAATGGGAAGAAGGTGAAAGTTAATGTATATTTTTTATATTTTCCTATAAACACGAAGTTCAATAAGGCGTGCAGGTTTTTATTTATGTATTTGCCGTAAACAAAGCTAGTTGTGTTACTTTATCTTTGTACCTAGTTGTGTTACTTTATCTTGATACACATATGAAGTAACATAAGTAGGTACACAGATAAAGTAACATAAGTAGGTACACATATGAAGTAACATAAGTAGGTACACAGATAAAGTAAAACAAGTAGGTTGGTACGCAGATGAAGTAACACAAGTAGGTTGGTACACAGATGAAGTAACGCAAGTAGGTTGGTACATAGATGAAGTAACGCAAGTAGGTTGGTACATAGATGAAGTAACGCAAGTAGGTTGGTACACAGATAAAGTAACGCAAGTAGGTTGGTACACAGATGAAGTAACACAAGTAGGTTGGTACACAGATGAAGTAACACAAGTAGGTTGGTACACAGATGAAGTAACACAAGTAGGTACAAAGATAAAGTAACACAAGTAGGTACAAAGATAAAGTAACACAACTAGGTACAAAGATAAAGTAACACAACTAGGTACACAGATAAAGTAACATAAGTAGGTACACAGATAAAGTAAAACAAGTAGGTTGGTACACAGATAAAGTAAAACAAGTAGGTTGGTACACAGATGAAGTAACGCAAGTAGGTTGGTACATAGATGAAGTAACGCAAGTAGGTTGGTACACAGATGAAGTAACGCAAGTAGGTTGGTACATAGATGAAGTAACACAAGTAGGTTGGTACACAGATGAAGTAACACAACTAGGTACACAGATGAAGTAATGCAAGTAGGTTGGTACACAGGTGAAGTAACACAAGTAGGTAGGCAAGTAAAGAAGGCTAGTAATCCTTTCATGATACCATACACACATAAAGTAACACGACTAGGTACACAGATAAAGTAACATAAATAGGTACAGAGATAAAGTAACAGAAGTAGGTACACAGATGAAGTTCCAGAAGTAGATAGGTACAGGCAAAGTAACACAAGTAGATACACAGATGAAGTAACACAAGTAGGTACATAGATGAAGTAACACAAGGGAGGTACATATGGAGTAACACAGGTAGTTATTTGGAAGTAAGCTTTTCTTGTTACAGGTATTAAAACTCCGCACGTATGTTTATACTGGCACACGAACACCATTCTGCCTTCATCTGACTCATTTATATGTTTCTAACAGTTATTTGAACGTCTATAACATGTGATGTGCCAACATAAACAGATGCTCCTCTTCCAACATCCTACACATCTGCCGCTTCATATTAGTTACCAATCTCTCTACTGACCAACTGATTACCTGCCATGTCATCTTATCGTCTATTTCTTGCCACACCACTCCACAAAACATTCAATTATAAAATCATTACACCTCTTACGATTTATTCATCAATTACAGATAATTATATATTTCAATCTACCAAATGACTTATATTTTGCCACCCAGTATTCTATTATATGTCATTCTGTAATCTACCAATCATTTACATCTTTCATCTCCTAGTTATACTCTTCAACACAATAATCAACAGCACCTGATATTTTATCTACCCACTTACTACTTCCCATCACCTGTCCATCCTTTATCACTGATATATCAATTCAATACTTTGTATAATCAACCCAACGCAGTACCGCATGTCACCTTTAGTTAATTACAGATAGGATACTCTACACTATATTCTATCTACTTCTCTATTGGATCTGGCATAGCCTGATTATTTGGGCACTCGATTTACAAGCTGTGGACGCGGGATCTAAACCCTTCACTGAACATGTTCGCACTTCCAGCCGTGGGGTTGTTATAATGTGATGGTCAATCTCACTATTCGCTGGTAAAGAATAGTCCAAGAATTGGCGGTGTGTGGTGTTGACAAGCCTTCTTCCTTCTATATTACTTTAAAACTATAGATGGCTAGAGTATGTAGCACTCGAGTGGGCTTTGTGCAAACTGCAATAAACAAGTATACAAACGTCTCTATTAAATTATAAAATCGTACCCTTTTCTCTTTTACTCAATGTCAAAATATCATCCCGAATCCCATTCCGACCAATTCATTGACAACATTTCATCATTTATTAATGGCCCAACCCATACCACCTATTAATTCATTAATCAATCCTATCATTAGCACACCCCAAATTATTAACCCCAATGATATCAAATCATTAACCTATAAATTCACCAACTACGCTCCTAATATTCCATCTAATTTTGAACGCATCACCAAAATAAAAACCATATAAGCAAATTAAAACACTTGTTCAGAACATCAATAAACAATTGATTGATCCTAGATTATTTACGTCATTATTTGTATTTTTGCATTGAATAAATTTGTTACATGTTTTATCATTATTTGTATTTTTGCATTGAATAAATTTGTTACATGTTTTATCAATATTACCAATTTTCACTGCATAAAACACATATCTATAATATTCATCCTTATATAAGATCTGTAATGTATATAACATGTATTTTGAAGAATGTAGCAACTATCTTTCACCTCGTTGGGCTGGATTTTAATATATTGATGTATAACATAATATGTATTTGTACATCACTCAAGCCTAGATTTACGTGTTGTATTTTGGTGTTTCATTGTGTTTTGTGGAATGAAATGCAAACATAAAATGTATTAATCTCCGATGTTTTGTAGCTCACTACACTAAATACTGGCATAACAAGAGTCAGGTAATTAAATTCTGCTAAAACATTCAAATCGAGATATGTGAGCCTTATAATATAACGTAAACTTCAATAAGCCATCCGGAGTGTTAGGCCTAGTCTTTTAAAAAATATGATTTTAAATAAGAAATTTCGAAGGATAATATTCAGACACTGCTTTTGTTTATGAAAAAAAATCAAATTTATTTTACGTGCACATAAAAAGATGTTTTTTTGATCAAGTTTAAAGTATTATGCATAAATTAGAGACCACTCAGCCATCACAGTTTTTAGTGCATGTATTTCAGAACCTCATAATGTCTGAAGGCAAAACAAATACATGTAAAGGAAATTTAGAGTTTATCTCATTGATATTTTGTGTGACCAACCTTAGCTGAAATCACTTCCTGAAGCTGATAAGGAATTTTTGTTTTCAAATATTCAGTACGAATTGAATTCAAGGATTTTTGAAGTAGTACCTACAGGTACTTCTTTGATTTCCACTGAATTGCTATTTTTCTCGATCAAGATAGCCCCCCCCCCCAATCCACTTAACAATGTTGAGGTCTGTATTTTGTGGAGGCCACACTAAGTATTCATGGGTTCCATCTGCTTTTTTTTCTATTAAGATACTGTTTTACCTGTATGTTGGGGATCGTTATTATGCAAGGTAATGATAACTTTCTTACTAAACGACACCAAGAAGGAACAGCATAGTGAAAAAGTATTTGCCTATATCAGGCAGAATCCACGTAGAGCTCCATCCGTATGGTAGAGATCACAAACTCCAGTTGTGGATAAACAGTGCATACTTGGATGTTGTCTCCAACCTGCTTAACTGAAGGATATGGACAATTTTCCTTTAATCTCCGACCACTCCTGCGACGTCCCAAAAGTCTCAAACTTTGACCCCTTAGACTAAATTATTCCTTTCCGCTTATAGGTTGTCCAGTTGTTTACGTTTATGTAAACTAACGTCTCTTCTGTTTGTTACTTTTATAGAACCAATGGTTTACTTGCTGGAATGCATCCTTTAGACCCTTTCATTGCATAGTTAAAGGTACCAAAGATGACAAAAGCAATCTCGGCAGACAACCTAAGCTTCCTAGATCAGACATACTTCTTTAGACTTACTTTTCTTAGAGACAGACGTCAATCTAGTAGCTGCCTTGTATCAGAACTTTAAAACAAAACAAAAAAACACTTGTGTTAAAGTTGACCTGTATTTTTTGACTATTCTTTGAAGTCCAATTTTTGATCCTATCGTTTTTCTGCTGAAATTTCCTTCTTTTTATAAAGATATTATACCGAAAATATCGTTAACATCGAAAATACCCAATCGATGAAACAACCTATTCTATTTATTATAAGGAAAATAGTTTGAACAGTTTACTTAATTAGTTATGTTCATTACTGATTTATGTGGGTTACTTGCTTCATCAGAAACTGTGCATCTTGGAGCCATATTTCATACTTGAAAGTAACAGTGGTCACGTTAGAGTCACAGATTAGAGAAATTTTTATCTGCTTTTTTACAAAGGCAAAAATAACCCTAACGATCAAGAAAAATGCTTTAATACTTTCACAAAAGAAAAATAATAAGTGTGTGGAATCCTATTTGATGTTGGAGATCAGTATAACATCTACAGTATTACAACATTTAAAGCCCAATTACCCGAGTTTTTAGGAACATGATTGTAAATCAGTTCTGACATTTTTATTCTCATTCTTTAGAATTCATTTAATTGAAATACGTGTTTCGGAAAATATTTAGGTAAATATGTTAGATTTACATTATTACTGTATTTCATCCTGGACACACTTTGCACTGGAGACTGAGGGGTCGTCTCCAAGTTATGCACAATATTGAATATGGTGACAGTTCATTTTGACGTGTTTACAAACACTTTACCCCGTGATAGTGGGGCTTTTCTCTCTCCTGTACCTTGTAAAAATATGGTGGAAAAATCAAAACATATAGAAATAAAGATATTCAGTAATGAAACTATGTCTGGCATTATTTTTTTATTATTTAGTAACAGAATACATAAAGTCCAGGTATTTTGATCAAACATATTTATTTTAGGCTTGTTTGCCAAGTACATAAAATACATTTTTCTCTTGTTCAACAAAATTATGACAAAATAAGAATTTATTCCTTGTGTATTTAAAGATGTTTTATTTCATGAGAATGACTTTGTTTATGCAACTTTTTTTTTCTATACGGTGGTAATATATTTTATAAATATCGTAATTTATTTTGGTAAAAAAATATATATATCAAACCAGGTGTAAGAGACATTTTGTTTAATGCGTAAAACAGACAGTTCTTGTGCAAAAATTTTAAATACCATTAACCAAACGAGACATCAACGTTTTTTACTTGCACAATAAAGACATTTCGGAAAGCCCCCTAGTGGTACAGCGGTATATCTGCGGACTTACAACGCTAGAAACCGGGTTTCGATACCTGTGGTGGGCAGAGCACAGATAGCCCTTGTGTGGCTTTGTGCATAATTAAAAACAAACGAAACAAAACAAACATTCTGGTAAATGGCGCCACTGTAAAAAGCATGCTAATTATACACGTACATAGGTTTATAAGAAACTTCATGCGTACATCGTGGTTTATTCTCCGGAAGATGGTGGAATTATGTAGAGTTTAAAGTTTTTTTTAACATATAGTTTTTAAAACTTTACAACTAAATTATTGTGCAATTAAAGCAATAAAGAGAAAGTAGAGCGTTGTTGGCTCCAAATTGTGGTTTCCATTGAATTACTGAGAGACTTTCCACATTCTGAATCATTGAGGATTGAATTAACTGTGAATTTATGATAGTTTGTTGATTTTTCCCTCGAAACAACATTGGAGTTGTTATCGGAAATCGTTACCAAGTCCTTGCAAGTTCGAAGATCAGACGTAAAAACATAAGATTTTGTTGAGATTTTTTATTTCTCTATAGCCTTAGGAAGTAACGCATGCAAACACGAGTTTTTATTTTATCAATTTAAAATATTCCTAACGTTTGTACTACGTGATCCTGAGGTATAGTTCTTGTTTCTCTTTCTACCGGTTTATTAATCCACACATCTTTCTAGCCAGTTAATAAATAATTATTTATTAACGAGCGAGCTGTTTTATAGTTAACTGGGGCCGAGAGTAACTGAATAGTTGGAGTGCTAGGACTATTCCCAAGAGATCGTATTTCGCGGCTCGTTGTAGGTAAAATGCGGTCAGTATTTGAGACTGTTATAGAAGTTACAGTCAAATCCGAGATAATGATAGCCCAAGAGCTGAATGTGGCTGTGCTGTCGACTATCTTCCTTCCCTCCAGTCTATCAGTTCAGAATTACAGAGGGTTATGTGTAGTATTGCACGAGAATTCTAAAACTAACAAACAAAGGTTAAAGGACAAATTTTCTCTTTCAGTGTTTCGTGGTTTAAATCTAAACTTTTTGACATGCCTATAGTTTGTAATTATTTATTCAGCAAACAACGAAATGTATTTATATGATTCATTATATTGAAATACAACGAGAGCATTCCATTTTTTTAAATATATTTAATCTACAGAAGTCACGATTTCAAACGGAATGACTCTGTCCCTAGTGTTCTATAATATTGGCCATAATGGATTCAAAGATTTCGATAAAATTTTAAACTTTATGGTAATTTTTTTTCTTTTTAAAATATAACTTCACCCCATTCTTAAAACACCCACGAGTACTTTGTGATTTCACAATTTTAGGGTACTGTTTCTAAGAGCCAAAAAATGCAACTAATTTATATATTGAGGGTCTTTTAACATTAGTGATAAAATAATTATGATTATAATTATATGATGAAGGACCTGATATCTGAATCACATGCTTAAAATAACCAATAACAGCATAGGTGACAGCACTGTCATTTTGGGCTCAGAATACAAAGG
>NW_013665880.1:628340-665378 GCF_000517525.1 Limulus polyphemus
GAAGGACCTGATATCTGAATCACATGCTTAAAATAACCAATAACAGCATAGGTGACAGCACTGTCATTTTTGGGCTCAGAATACAAAGGAACCCCTTTTTTTTTTTTTTTTTACTTGGTCAAACATCCCTGTTAAACTAATTTATATTTAGTTAATTTATATGAAATTTATTTTACAGTGTGCTGGCAATGTAAGTTGAGTATTCCTTAATTGGTGCATATATATATACACGTTTTATTCGTATAAATCTGGCGTCGTTTAATTAAATTTTCAGTAATTATTTAAAATAGCTGATTAGTTATTTACGTACGCATTTTTTAGTTATTTGTTACCTAAATATTTAGTAATATATATGCATTTGTTTGTTTAGACTTACTGAAGCTGCATATATAACTTGATTTTATGGTATTTTGTTAAACTATTCGTTAACTAATTATTTCTCTTTCTAATCAGTGTGATGACAAATTTTGTGCACTAAATGCACGATGTATCGTAAGTAGATGTGTGAATGTTGTTTTTATGTTCCTAGAATTAATTACTCATAACTGTTGAATATGAAATTCAGTTCTTATATTGAAAATTCAGTTTACTTGCTTAAACAGTGTTTTTAATGCTTGAACATTAGTGACATATGATCTGTAGATTGGTTAGTTTGTTTTTGAATTTCACGAAAAGCTACACGAGGGCTATCTGCGCTAGCCCTCCCTAATTTAGCAGTGTAAGACTAGAGGGAAGGCAGCTAGTCATCATCAACCACCGCCAACTCTTGGGCTACTCTTTTACCAACAAATAGTGGGATTGACCGACACATTATAACGAGCTCACGGCTGAAATAGCGAGCATGTTTGGTGGGACGGGGATTGAAACCCGCGACCCTCAGATTGCGAGTCGAGCGCCCTAACCACCTGGCCATGCTGAGCCTCTATAGATAGGAAAATGTGCTCAATGCCATGTAAATATTAGTATTTTCTTATGAATGTTAAAAGAAAAATACCTAAAGCTTAGTTTTATTCTTGTAAAAGTTGGTACTGGAGTGTCATGTTTAAAGCATTTCTGTATTTTCTGAATAATCAATTAATTGGTGAAGTAGTGAATCTATGAATGTATTTGCTTTAGCTGGTAAATAATAAAAAGGAGTAGAATATGTGTTTTATAGTTAGTTTTAATATATTTGTATGATAGTTATCTGAATGTATTTGGTAAATCTTTTTACTCCCACTTCTAAACTCCTACACGAGTCAATATGTTTCTGCCAACTTTGCAAGTCTTAGTAAACAGTCTGAAACGTATATGTTCCGTAACGTACTGCTCGTCGTTTAACGACCGCAATTAAGAAGTTCGGAGGGACAACCCATCACTTGACAGTCTTGCCCTAGGAAACTTTTTATTTACTACTATTTGAATCTCTATCAATGGTGGGAGAATCCATCTTAAGAACTGGCGTATTTTGGTATATATATATTTAATTAACTTTCAGTCGCTAGTGTTTAAGAAAATAGTGCTATGGTTTTAGATATTATTATGCATTAAGTCACATAAAGTACACGTACAATCGCCATAAATTTTTCATTACGAACGGCGAGTGTGGTGATCTGTAACGAACACATATAGATCCTCATGTGAAAAGTTGTTATTGGGACTGTTATTCACTCTATTTTCCAAGTGTGGAACGTTGTAAGTTCTTTCCACTTTCCAGATTGATAGATAAAAACTTTAAGTAGACACATAAAGAAGGCATACTTAAATGCTCAGAAATTGAGTTAAAAACAGCGTGCTATTTAAAAACCTTTTCAATGTAACTGAGATAAATGTAGGTTGGTTCGTATTTCTTTACCTTTAATGACATTGAAAAAAAAACATGTTTCTCTACCGCAGATACTGAGCCGATTATACCTGAAAATGAGGACAGTTTTTGAAGAAAGATAAAAATGACTAGGCTGTTTTCATTTTGTTAAAACCTATTATTATCGGTAACAAAAGGAAAGCTACACAAGAAATAACATCAAGTATCCTTCAAAAAGTTAAACAGAAGTGCAGAATTTTATGGGGCATCCCAGCTTTAAATTTTATGAAAGTGTTAGATCAATGTTCATGAAATACTTGAAATAATAACATTTTTATCTATAATTTATCAGAGTATTACTTGTATAAAAAGCAACAAAAATTAGGTACTAGACTTAGATAACTACTGACCCCCGGTAGCTCAGCGCTGAGTATGTATGCTTACACTGCTAAAACTCGAATTTTGATACCCTTAGGGGCAGAGCACGGGTAGAGCATTGTGTAGCTTTGCACTTAACAGCAAAACAAACTAAAGTCTTGGCCAAAATGATTGAATATTTTGCAACAAATAAGATCATTATTATTAAGAAGGAATTCAAATAGTGCTGTGAAACTGAGAAATATATGTTATATCAAACATCTACAGATGTAATTTATACAATGAACGATTTATTAGATCAACAAACAATTTTATGAAACTCCTGTAGAAAAATGAATAATTCAGCATTTCACCTATCACAACAAAACCTTACCAAAACATATATAATGACAAAATATAACTTCAAATATTATAAATAGCATCTGTAACCTAAAATTAAACATCCAGTACTTAGTTGGTCCTCCTCGTACTCTAATAACCTCCACAAGGCCATGTGGCATGTTGACTATAAGGTTATTGATGTAATACACTGTGATTTGATTTCATCCCAATTTGTCACTAGAAAGCGCTGTAACACAACTACAGAAGCTAGTTTAGGATCGTGGTTAGCAATTTTGTGGCTCAGTTCTGCCCAACAGTTCTCAGTGGGATTAAAATCTGGAGACTGTGCTGGTCATAACAATCTTGTAACGTCCTCCTGGTCGAAATAATCCTGTACAATACGCGCACTGTGGGCAGTGTCATTGTCATTCTGGAACACAAAGTTATTGCCAAACTCTGCTCTAACTTTTTGTTGTCTTTCAAAATTTGTAGTGCATATTGGAAGGTTTTACACATTTTGATAAAAAGTTTAGAAAAAATGCCCTTTATATTCCAGATATATATATAAAAAAACTTTTTATTTTAACCAACGTTTCTTTCGCCTCTGCTGCTTCATCAAGATTAATATACACAACTCAGAGTGCGTGCGGCAGTTCTTTCTGACTTATGTACAAAGTTTATGTATCTTAATGTTACTAATATTATGGTCATTACTTTTAAGCTATAACTCTCGTTAAAAGTAAACTTAATTTGAAAATCGACCTCCTTGCAGTGTTGGTAGTTTCGGGTCTGTTTCTTTTAATTTAGGTTTGATGCAGTCCTTATAATGCGTAATTGATACAAAAATCTATAAAAAAAATAGTTCAATTGTTTAGCTACTATATTTTCTAGCAGTATACAAATTCACGTTAACATTGACCCGGCCGGGTGTGGATTAGTGGTTAGCATGCTAGCTGCGTATCGAAAGATCCAAGGTTCGAGCTGAACTTTCAGATGTGGTACACCATAAATGTGGCAGTTAATCCAGCTATTTGGTTAAGAGTAGTTGTTTAGATAACTGCAGCTGTTGACTGGTTACACTTGATCAACAGTTGTAAGTTAGGTATGATGACTAACGGTTTCAGCCAATGAGATGTGAATAACAAACAGTAAGAAGTTATTCTAAGAAGCCCCCTGCTAGTGCAGCGGTAAGTATGAGGGCTTATAATGCTAATAATCAAGTTTTGATACTCGCGGTGGACACGACACGGACAGCCCATGTGTGTAGCTTTGCGTTTAACAACAAATAAACAAAAATACTTTTAAAAACTGAGATCTTCCTACCTAAAAATAACGAAGAACTGCCATATCATAAGTGAACTTAGATTTTAGTCTTAGACATAATTTCTATAGCTTACATACTTTAATCAACATTGATTAACAATTAACAGAATAAAGAATTACCCTAATTTAATGTTATTTTTCTAGTTATTTTCTGTTGGTTTTTAAGGTATATTAAGGTTCAGTTTATCTGCGAAACCGTTTCGAAACGTTTTGATAACGAGTAGATTCGGGTTATTGGGTCTTCTCATGTCAAAAACCAGTAGAATGTCACTTAAAAAATAACTAATGCTTTTTAGTAATTATGGTATCAACTTGAGAAAACTTATAGTTAAAATCACAAATAATATTCAACGTTAAACCGATACACAATTAAATACATTTTATTTAGTGCCAAAATACTATAAAACAAAGAAAATTAATATTATAAGTGTGGATGAACCAGCAAACGACTGCCTGCAACTAGCGCCATGTGGTTGCAGTAAGATATATAGACAAAATTTTTGTGTTTTAAAGTGAATGTATTACTCGAGCTGGCGAATTCCAGCTAAGTAGAAATAGCTTTGTCCAACGACTTTCTGTAATTTTCAGGTGTCGCTCGTAACAGCTTTTGACAATCGGTCTTTAGTTCTGTTGTGCTCTTTGGCAAAATGAAAAGCTTGTGAACAGGATTCTTGTGTTACTATTGTAAACCCAAATCCTTTCGAAATACACTGCTTACAGTTTCAAGGGAAGTTCTTAATATCACTCTTTCGCTCATTTACAAAATGAGGAGCGCACGCAAGAAACCATATTTATTAAAGGGGGCGTGGAAGATAAAAGTTTTGGAAACGCTGGTGTAAAGATTGCAAACAGGTGAAAACTCTGTTATGTGAAATTTCTAAAACATCTTTATTAAGAGAAAAGTTTACGTTCTTTTATTTTCACAACGCATAATACTATTTTTTTTACAAATTATGTAAGCTTTCCAGAGAAGAATCTATCTATCTATCTATTTATCTGTATATATATACACATAAACGAGTTATAAACAGGCGACAGAAGTCACGCACAACGTGATAATATATGCTACTTTCAAAGCTTGAGTGTAGCAAAACAAAACAAAAGTAGAGCATGTAAAATATAGACGAGGGGGGAGGGGGAGAGGAAAGTCGTCCGAAGACCAGTGGACGGGGAGGAGATCAGTCCTCTGGTAAATTTAGGTCAACAGTATAACTTTGCTAATAATTTGTGCCTATCGTGACGAGGTACCAAGGATCTATTCTCAGATGCGTGTGTTACGTAAAGTATAGGTTACCATAGTGTTCTGGATTATTGCCTAAGGCTTTTTGTTGTTGTCAGATCAGAATAAGAAATTTTGGGCCAAGTTTTGCACACAAAATACGAAAGGTAAGAATTTATTAACTTGCTTCAGAATTTCGCGCAAAGGTTATTTGCGCATAGCCGTTCCTAATTTTGAGTTAACAGACTAGAGACAGAAGGCAACTTATCAACAGCACTCACCGTCAACTTTAGGGCTATTCTTGCTTGATCGAATAATGTAGTTTGATTGTTACTGTTTTTTTTTCTTGTGTCTTTTTTTTTTGCGGTAACGGGTCGCGAACCGTGAATCCTTGGATTCACATGCCAGGCACCCTAACTACTAGTTGGCTGCGCCCAACCGGAGGAACAATAATGAATTTATTGACTCGTCCTGTTTCAAAAACTAATGCTTCATTTGCTTTCATCCTTCATCTCCTGTCACTATCACATAAAACCTGTATACGTTACGCTAATTTAAATCCGTTCATTATTTAGCCTTTAAATGTTAAAACAAACTATCTTGTCTAGCCCACATTACACGCCCTTTTTCTCATTCCAGTTCTTTATTTCGGTGTCTTTGTGCTAAGGCTTACTTGATTTAACAAAATACAAAAAATGGGTTCTTCTTGAATTAGCAATATGTTTCTCCAGAGATGTGTTTAACACACGTGAGTGTATAAAGAAAAACAATATAAATCGAAAGTTCATAAAGATATTCACCATTTACAGTGCCTAATTTGTAGGAAAAAAATACCAAATCCCTTCACCATTTACAGTGCCTAATTTGTTTGGTATCTTTTTTTCCTAGGCACTGTAAATGGTGAAGGGATTTTTTCCTACAAATTAGATACCAAATACCTTCACCATTTACAGTGCCCAATATCTAGGAAAAAAAAGATACGAAATCCCTTCACCATTTACAGTGCCTAATCTCTAGGGAAAAAAATATACGAAATCCCTTCACCATTTACAGTGCCTAATTTTAGGAAAAAAAGATACCAAATTCCTTCACCATTTACAGTGCCTAATTTCTAGGGGAAAAAAAAGATACCAAATCCCTGTGGACAGTTGGTAGGTGGAGGTTAATTGTTGAAGATAACAATTTAAACGTTATAAAGTCTACTATTTGGAATGGAGCTGGTGATGTTCTTGGTCCCACCAATCAAATATCTACTGACAATACAATCGAGGAAGTCTTAAAATTAATTAGCTTTTCCACCTTTAGATAAAAAGAAAATCCCAAACAGGTTAGAGATCCGGCAAAAATTAATTACTGCCCTACTGTAAACAGCACGTGAAGAACAAGAATAGTTATTGTGAAAGGTTAGATTAAAGGAAAGGAAAATCCTTGTGTTAATCAAGGCTGGCAAAATAAATCAAAATTCACGTAATGGAGTCGTAGTATGTGTACAGTTTATCAATAATACTAAAACACGAATAGATGGTCATAATAATTAGAACACTGTTAATAATTTGACTATAAACTTTCAGTCATCAATCTTGTAAAAAAACTATAAATGTTTCAGGATTTGATTGACAAAAACAATGTTTTTTTTTGTTTTTTTTTTGTCACAAGCTGTTTGTTTCTTATTTGACAAGGAACCACGGGATTATTTTCCCTATTGATCTGCCACACCGAGTTAACGTTTTGTTTTACAGTTTTTTCCGTGTTAAAATCTTAATCTGAAATTATGACCGCATAACTTTAATTCTAACAAATACAATATATTTTAGGCCGTGAAACAAATGGTAATGACCTCATGCACCTCAAAGTTTATGCTTCATGTTACATAAAATGTAACAGCCCCTCATTACTCCATGTCATGGGCACCCGCAGGAAGGGGCAAGGGGAGTCACTTGAACCCCCTGTTTTAAAAGAAAACTAGATATGTAAAATTATTATTTTATGTTATTGGAAAATCATAAGGTATTTGTATTTCGATTTCATAATTTTTTCAAACTTGAGTTACTTCACCCCCTAATTTTTTCTGCGGGCGCTCTTGCTCCATATTTAACTTGAGCAATAGCCTTACAATTATTCCATACTTGATTTGCGTAACAACCTCTTCATTACTTCATATTTAACTTGCACGTCAATTCGTCATTACTGCATATTTAATTTGCCTAACAACCTCCTCGTTATTGCATATTTAATTTATGTAACAATTTTATCATTACTTCATGTTTAAATTGTGTGACAATCCATGATTACTTCATGCTTGACTTGCGTAATAACCTCCCAATTATTCCGTACTTGATTTGCGTAACCCACATTACTTCATGTTTAAATTGTATGACAGTCCATCATTACTCCATATTTGACTTGCGTAACGATATCCTTATCATTCCACATTTAATTTGTGCAACAATATCCACATTACTCCATATTTAACTTGCATAACAAGCCATGTTACTTTATATTTGACATGCATAACAAGCTATATTGCTCCATATTTAACTTGCACAACAAGCCATATTACTCCATATTTGACATGCATAACAAGCCATATTACACCATGTTTGATTTGCGTAACAACATCTTTATTATTCCATATTTAATTTGTGCAACAATATCTATATTACTTCATATTTGGCATGCATAACAAGCCATATTACTCCATGTTTGACGTGCAGATTTGTTCCGATTTTATTTATCATTGCGACAAAACATTTACCGCAACATTTAAAACGCCCCTGATTTTATAAAGAAAAATAATCATTGTCTGAACGTAAAAAAGAGCCTTAAATTTATACACACGTGCAACGTCGTGATTTTAGAGACGAGCTGATTGATTTTAGTTTTTGCTTCAGTATAAGATCATGTAACTTGTTGTAATCAGTCTATAGTAAATAAGCGCAGTTAATATAACTCTTACTGGGTTGTCGACTGTTCTATTACACATTACACGCAAAACTAATAGCAGTCAATTACTGGGACCTGTTCAGATTTCCTTCACTGTTTTTGATTAGGCGATTCACTTGTCTTTGGTTGTCTGACACATAATATTGTTACCATTTTAGTTTGTTTGTTTGTTTTGAATTTCGCGCAAAGCTACACGAGGGCTATCTGCGCTAGCCGTCCCTAATTTAGCAGTGTAAGACTAGAGGGAAAGCCGCTAGTCATCATCACCCACCGCCAACTCTTGAGCTACTCTTTTACCCACGAATAGTGGGATTGAACGTCACATTATAACGCCCCCACGGCTGAAAGGGCGAGCATGTTTGGTGTGACGACCCTCAGATTGAGAGTCGAGCGCCTTAACCACCTGGCCATGCCGGGCACAATTTTAGTACTGAAATTTATAATAAATGTCATAAAAGATGTAAGTTCCTTTCGGTCTGTATTTAAAATTGTGTTCATGATTCAGTAAATGATTAGGTGTAAAACGGTCTTAGATGACGAATCGGTTGATAGAAAATAAAAAGATAAAAGAAACTAAATGAATTATTTGATTCAATAAGTCTGCTGGCTGCACAACAGCAATAATTACTATTTGCAACACATCGGATGATAGAATGCTGGAAGAAGAAAAAATCACTTTTACACATAAAACAGGTTGTAACAGTGAACAAATTGAGAAGTTTCTTGTATTTTATCATTTAAAGTGAGTACAATGACACAGTTAGTAAGACAAATGCGTTTGTTAATTCAACTATGAAATTATAAGAGTAAGAATTGTTTAAAGGCAGCACACCGTCCTAGATTGTTAGAATTATTTTCAGAAAGAAAACACTGGGCAGATGCTTCAGCCCAGCTTTTCTCAACCCATGGGTCGTGACCTGAAATTGGGACGTCAGTGTGAGTAAAAGGGTCACGAACAGATTTTGAAAATAGTTAATAGATTGTTTGTTCATTTAGTAAATTATTATTTTTTTTTTTGCAATAAAGTGTGTCGCAAATAGTCATCGAATTTTTCGAATAGGTCCTGAGCCAAAAAAGTTGAGAACCACTGTTTTAGCCAATTATGCTCCTGGATCTAAGAAAAACTACCCTTACCAACCATTGAGACTACGTATAGTAAACAGAAAAGACGAATGTTCGAATCCCGCCCAGTTTCATTTTTATTTTCTTTCGTGAAGAAAGTGGTTTGTGAAGTTAGAAAACAAATATGGTGTTCTAATTTTTATATTATTGTTAGTTTGTATTGTAAACGAAATGAGTAAACAGACAAAAGTAACTGAGATGGAATTTAGGTTATCCTTCCGTGTACTTCATGGTAGCGTCGTCATCTGACTGTTTGTGAAGGGTGTTTCATTTATTTATTGTCGTTAGACTGCATTCTGAGGAGATAAGGTAATAATTGCTGTGACATTTTTAAAAATTTGTAAATCAATGTTTTGGTGTGATGTTTTCCTACGAGTTGCATACTATCATTGATTAATTCTTTATGTAGAAAGCCCCCCTCCCCAGTGGCACAACCAGCGGTATGTATGCGGACTTACAACGCTAGACATCTGGTTTCGATACCCGTGGTGGGTAGAGCACAGATAAACCACTGCGTAACTTTGTGCTTAAATTCAAACAGTACAATAATATATGCAGAAGAAAACAATTGTAGATTAAAGATGTAAGGAATTTGTTGTGTGTTAATTATGAAATAAGCCTCGTTTTTACGAAGGTATTTTTTTAACTCTTTCATTGCCATGAACGCATGCATGTCTCTTTAGAGAGCACTGACATATGAGTGTAGAGTTTTTCACCACCATGAAGAAATGACATTCTTCTCGAAACTTCATAGAGTTTACCAATTTGAATTTCAGAAATTAAATAGCTTTAAAACATGGGCTTTTTAATTTTTATTGATTATCTAAAAATATATATGGCACTAGAAGACTTGTTTATCTATTTATAAGCGTGGCAGTAACAGTGTTAACTACATGTCACAGCTTTGGAGAATATTCAGACTTCACACATAAGTTTAAAATTCGTAAACTTCCAACCCCCTATTGAATTTTAGTAGAAAATGACCCCAAGAATTTAAGATGAATTAACTAATTAATGGCCCAGAATAAACTTTTTGGGCACACTAATAAAAACATAAACAAGAGTGTCGAAACATCAATTCTCATCTAACCCTGAAAAATGAGATTTCTCGTTGAAACAATATTTTTTTTTCTTTGCTTCTCTGTACCTGATTGCTAATATATCCATGTTTCTATGTACCTAATACCCTAGATATAGCAAATGCTCTATTTCTGTTTTACAAATAAATTATAAATAAAGCTCATTATTTAAAATGGTTATATCTTCAAAACTACTTACCCTAGGGAAACTCAATTTCTACAGATGCTGACTAAGAATCGTATACTTTGTAGAGGAAAGTTTGGACTGACACAGAAGGTGTTCAATATGCTTTTCGTCATTCTCAATTAGCATATCAAGCTTATCCATAAATGACGCTACTGCAAGCATCATCTCTTCTGACCAGAATTCATTGATCCTTGCAACATCCTGTACAATAAACATCCATTTTATTCAAATCACCAATCTGGTATTGTTGCAAGAGTGAGAGGGGAAAGAGGAAAAATAAAAGTGTTGGATATAAAAGTTTGTTTATTGTAGGCGTTATTATTTAATTTATTTTGTGAGTTAATATTTAATGATTGTTTAATGGGTTTTTTTATAACAAGAGGGTTAAAAGTAATTGTTTTAAGTACGATAATTATTACAAGTTTGGTTGCGTAACTCTGTACAAGTCGTAGGTGGTGTTTGCAATTACATTGTTGTCTAGGCTTTACTAATATCTTTGACATAACGTTACTCGAATCTTCTGTATTTTTTTCCTTACCTTAACTGAGTACTGTTAAATCAGCGCCGTTCACGTACTTCACAGAAAGTTCGAGGTCTCAGTAATCAACTTATAAATGTAGACGACTAAGTGAGTGCAAGTTAAGAAATAAAGAATCAAAGTTAAGTGAAGTGAAGTAAAGTGCAGTTCAGTCAGAAAATTAGTAAGCGAAGGAAAACGTGAAGTTAGCCAGTGATAAGCCTTAACGGTTGATATTTTAAATGTGAATTTCACAGTTTAATAGAGATAAGGAGAATAATTTGTCTTGTTAAAGGGTGTTCTAAAGTAATTGAACCCGCCTGTGGGGACTTTGACGAAAAGGAGACAATTATTTCAAGTTCAGGATATAACTGTGGTAACCCACGGGTAGCGTAAGTGAATTATTCACTGATTTGTATTGAGAGAAGAGAATATAAAGAAAAATAGTTCGTCTAGCCAATTGGATTTTAAAGTAATTGAATCAGCCCAAGTGGACTTTTGACAAGAAAATATAATTATTTAGAGTTTAAGATACAACTGTGATATCCATGGTGTAAAGAATTTGTGTATATAGTTTGACTTGTTTTGAATAGATTATTTTAAAATAAGTGGAGTGTGTGCTGTCCGTTTATTGTCGCATTTATCGCCAACAAGTCACAGACACCTACTGTAGAAGAATACTTAACCTACTTACATATTTAAAATCATTATGTTTTTAAAATTACTTGTCCTAGGATAAAACATTCATCAGAGGCACTTTGAGAATTGTATAATTTATTCACGAAAGTTTGGGCACAGTATGCAGAGTGTTTAAAGCCCGTACTGTATACATAAGTCGTTCTTCGCGCAAATTAGCATTGCTTTTTGTCAGGGTTTTAAATGGTAAACTGTTCCTTGGCATACTGCCAACTCCGGAATCTTGTGCACATGAAGAATGGAGTTATGCAATAGAAATAAAGTTTTCGATTCTGCTAGATTCATATATATATTGAAATAAAATGCGTGCATTCACCATTGTTAAATGAAAGCTTTTAATTTTTTAAAACCGTAAAACTATATGAGATTTTGCGATTATCAGTGTATAGGATTCTATTAAATCCAAATAACCTACATATCTTTATATAGCGGCACGACATCAAAGGTTCAACAATTACAGCAAGCAATCATATATATATATATCGAAGAAACATTACTCTCATACAAAGTGAATAATATTCTATTTACTTGTTCCTAAATCTGCACGACCCTGAACTACTTGCAGTATTTTTAAAACAGGAACACGGGGCACACCTAACGGACAGAGGCGGAGAAGAAAAAGCAAACCTGTATTGTAATATATGTTTAATAGCTTTAAAATCTAGAGAAGTAGAAAGAGAGGGAGAACCTATAGCAGAGTATGGTATTAATGCAGACAACCTTTTTTTTTTTAAAAAAAAGCTTTACTTAGGTGATCACACAGAGTTTTAACCATTAAAACGATTGATGTCTGATCGCTACAAAAGCTTATTTGCACAATGGGCTGATATGTGCTGTGCTCCTGTCCGGGATCGAACTCAAAATTATAGCGTTATAATTCGTTTGTTTGTTTTGTAGTTAAGCACAAAGCTACACAATCTGTGCTCTGACCACCACGGGTATCGAAACCCAGTTTTTAGCATTGTAAGTCCGCAGACATACCACTGTGCCACAGGGGGCGTTATAATTCGTCAAGTTTATCGCTGAACCACGTGGCGGAGGCATAAAGTATCTAAAAGCTATTCTCTAGTTTCTTAGTAGTTAAGCCGAAATTCAGTTATACGCCTTAGAACAATGTAATGTAGAGACGAATCTTATAAAGACGATTCAGTTGACTTGAGTAGTTTTAGAATATAACTGTCATGCTATCTAATATGTAGCTCAGTTATATACTAGGAATTACTGACTACAGTAATTTAGACACTTGGTATGATGGAAAAAGTGTATAGTCTGTTTTGCATTGTTAGTTGCTTCTGAAGTCATGGAAACGAAACTTGAGTGAATTAAATATAACCTTGTTCAGGACTTTATGGTCATTTTTTCATCATACAAAAAGTTATTTGAACTCATTAACTAGTTGTCGAGTGGTACTGTAGGTTTTGCCTAAATAAAGTTAACAATAACAAAACACTTCTAACAATTGAAAAATAAGTCGCATTCGTATTAACATATATGGAGAGAATAAAGATGTTTGTGGAATCGTGATAATCGTCAAAAGACCCTGGCGAGCCATGATCGTTGTTGGTTAGAGCATATCAAGGTCGACTGGGCGTTTTATAAGCGTCATTTCAAAACATGATAGAGATAAAATACCGGACTCTTTACCTTTGTTATTGATATAAATCAGAAAGCGTGTATATAGCTTAAGGCAGAAGCTTCTTTAACCAGGATCCGGTTAAGAAGTGATATTTCTAACTGTAACTCATAAAAAGATTCATAGGCGCCTAACTAGAGGGGCAGAGGAGCCACTTTCCACCCCACTTTGTAAAATTTTTTTAATAAAAAATATCCTCGTTCGTTTGCTCGCCTTTTCTTCTTTACACTTGCCTTCCCACTTTTAAGAAAGTCAAGCGCTCGTGTAGAGGTTAATAATTCGCTAAAGAAACGAAATCTTATTCAGCGACCTTACTGACCATGTCTTCTAAATAACCATTATTAATCAAATTTTAGTGAGCTTTAATATTAACCAAATTTTTATACGTTGATTATATTTACTAACTAAATCGTATTCATCATCGAACTGTATAACGAGTGATAACACAGGCCTGCGAATTTAAACTTCATAAAAGGTGTTTTGATTTTAATAACGGATTTTACATAATTCAGCTGAGCAGATTTCGAAAACAATATTGATTTTTTTTTTCTATCACGCAAAGATTTTTTTACAAATCGGGGGGAAAAACTCTTACTTAGATCAAATTACTATTTCGTTTACCACAATGAACATTTCTGATTATTATGTTTGTTAACAAAACTACAAACAAACTGAAGAAAAGGGAAGAACACTTATGTCAAACGTATATGTATTTTCATTCATCCTGATATTTTAAAATGTGAAATCTACGTCTTTTAGTCTCAAACTACGTGTTGTGGTCTTTCTTTTATGTATTGCGTTATGACGTGTTGTGAAAAATCTGTACGTGATGGAGAAAAATTGATATTATTTTCAGATTCAGCGTACAGGAATTACTGTAGAATGTGTAAAAATATCAAGACAATAAAACCATCGCAGGCCTGTGTTATCAAACACCCATACTAACCAAATCTTATTCAGAACCCATAATAACCAGATCTTATTCAGCATCTATAGTAACCACATCTTATTCAGGATCCGTACTAATGAATAATTATTCAGAACCCATAATAACCAAGTTGCATTTAGAGCCCACACTAGCCAAATTTTATTCAGAAGCCATAATGGTCAGATGTTATTTAGCATCCATACTCATTATCCATACGAACCAAATACTCTTCAGCACTCATACTGACCAAATCGTATTCAGCTGCGATACTAACCAAATCTTATTTGGGCACAATATTCAACTGTCATAATAACCCAGTTATATTTGGCACCCATAATAAACAAATCTTATTCAGTGCACATAATAACGAAAAATCAGCAGCCGTATTAACCAATCTTATTCAGCACCAATACTAACTAAATCTCATTTAGCGTCGACATCTTAATATACACATCATATTTAAGCAAATTATTGATCATTCCTTCATCTATAGCATTGATGTAAAGAGCAAAGGTCCTAAGACTGAGCCCTGAGGTACCCCACTTGAACTACATGTATAACAACTATATACATTATTCCACAAAGCCATTTTTCTATCCAACGAACCAATTTATCTTCCACTTAAAAAGATAATTTTAAAAGAAGCCTTTAATGTGGCACCGTGTCAAATGTTTTTTGAAAATATAGATACAACAAATCTACACCCTTGCTCTCATTTAAAGAAGTAAACTCCTTAAAGAATATCAAAAGATTAGTAAGGCAAAATTTTCCTCAAATGAAACCATGCTGCCTATCCAACAGATTTTAAACTTTGTTAAGAGGCTTTGCAAAGCGTCTTTTATCAGACTTTCCAAGACTTTTCCCAGCACTGATGTAAGACTAATAGGCCTATAATTATTGGGATACTTTTTATCACCTGCATTGAAAGGAGGAGTAACATTAGCCAACAAGAGTTACAATGTTGTTTTGGCATCTGCTCACTATTCAAGAACTTATAAAAAAAAACAATAGCAAGTGACTCACATATCCAATCCTTAACCACCTTCAAACCTTTGGGGGAAACATAAGCTGGCTGTAGAGCCTTATCATTTTTTAAAGTTCCTAATTTTTTCTTAACAAGCTCAGCATTAAAGTGCCCATTTTGTTTCCATCTAGCATATGCTCAGAATGAATAATATTCCTTAAAAGTTTATTAGTAACAAATTTTAAAAAGTAGAATGTAATAGTACAACCATCTCACTATAATCAGAAATGAGCCTTTCTTTATCATTTCTCAAAAGCCCTAATCACATCCTGACATTTTGCTTACCCTTAATGTAATGAAAGAAATCCTTATTGTTAATATTCACATTTTCAGCCAACCCTTTTCTTCATACACTTTTTCAGTTTTCCTAATGTCCTGTTTGGTCAACTCTTTTGATCTTTTATAATCATTTAAGTTTACACAGGTCAGAGGAGTCAATTTAAACTTCTTAAATTTATAACAGTTTTCTTTAATTTTGTCCGTTATACTTTTTGTGAGTCAACCTGGTCTTTTAATTGCAGCCACCTTTTTGTTTTTATAAGGAATGTATCTATGTTGAATATTTAAACATATATTTTCTTTTAAACATTGTCCACATTTGATCAGTACTTCTAATTAATTCAGTTGCCTAATTCACAACAGATAATTCTTGTCGCATCCCTCAAAATTTGTTGTCTTTTGTAAGTTCGTAACCAAAATCTCATTATTCCTGTTCTTCATATGGAACAAAACATAAAATCTAATTGAGCAATGGTCACTTGCACCCATATGTTTTCCAGTCTAAACCTTTTCAACCATTTCTTTTTTAGAACTTAACAATACATCTAAAATAGCATTGTTCCTAGTAGGAACCATCCTGAATAGTTTCTAAAAACTTCTATCCCTTATGGTTTGACTCTAAAATTTCTCAATATCTGAAATTAAAATCTCCTCTCTCCATAATTGTGGCCTCATTGACATCTGGGATCTTAATTTCACTGTAAAGTTTCTCAGTATTAGGTCTAATGGTACCAGCAAGTTTTCGGCAAGGGGGTTACCCCCTTGATCCGCCAGTGGGTAATAAATGATGTGGAGGTTGGAAAAAACTGATTAATTCCATCAGTTTCATCTAGAAGTCTATACTAAATTCCAACTAAAAGCTTTTGCCTTCTATATTCATTAACAGAAAACCAAACAGATAAATATCCTTGCTATTATCTTTGATATCCTCAACTTCAACAACAAGTAACTCACGTTATGCACATAAACTATTCCTGTCCCTCTTCTCAGCATTCTGTCCCTATTAAATAACCTATAGCCCTGTACTCCAAAGAAATTTCTATGATCAGCATTGCCTACTTTTAATCAATTTTCAGTTATTTCTATTATATCATGACCTGGAGGTTAGGGCGCTCGACTTGCAATCTTCGGGTCGCAGGTTAGACATTACCGAACATGCTCGCCCTTTCAGCTATGGGGGCGTTATAATATGACGTAGCCTAAGAGTTGGCGGTTGGTGATGTTGACTGCTTTCTCATTCCTTTAGCCTATTAGTTCTAAATTAGGAAAGGTTAACGCAGATAGCCCTCGAGTAGCTTTGCTCGAAATGAAACAAACAAATAAATCCCATTAGATTAAAATTTTCCGTTCCGACTTGTGTTCTAAAGTCGTATGTTTTATTTCTTAAACTTCTAGCATTCAATAGTAACAACTGTATCCTAGCCTTAAAAATACTGGTGTGCTTTGTTCCTACACTACACATTTCTCTACATTTTATTTGTTCTGCGTTTAGAAGAGAAGTGGTCACTAGAATATTTTAAACTTAAGACTGAAATTGATTTTAAAATGGCATATAAATAATGTGATTTTAAAATGCCTAAATGCCATGACCGATTCAACGGATTTTTTGAACATTTAATACACATTTTTATTGTACAAAATGATAACTGTTAAAGTAATATAGTAAATGAAATTATAGCCAAAAATACTGGAGCGAAAGCGAAGGTTTAGGATTCAAATAATTTATATTTTCTGAACCGTTAGGCTAGTATGGTGAAATGTGTGTTCTTATTAAAGTTTTTATTATACATTTAAACATTTTCTACCACTAAAGGGCGTTGAAAACAGAAAAAAAAAAATAGTTTTTTTTCTTTATTAAGTACAAAGCTACACAATGGATTATCTGTGCTGTGCCAACCACGGATATTGAAACCTGATTTTTAGCGTTATACGCTTTCAGATTTACCCCTGGTGGCACAGTTTAGAAAATTCTGTATTTTCTCAGTCTTACAACGATACTTTCTAAAGTATTAGCATAATAATGTAATTCATGATGACAACAGCAACAAATATATTTAATGTGCACTCACTCTAAGGGCTAGTCAAATTAATGAGCAAATTCTCCTGTTTATTCTTGAATTCCATGAAGATTAGTAAATTTTCCAACAGATTAATAAAGTTGGCAGACTACACACCAAGAAAAGATAATTCATAAATTAGTGAACATGTGAATGTGTTGACTGACAGATAGAAATCAACCATATTCTTGCAAGTTTATGAAACAAATAAATATAATACTCAGCACAATACCAAGTCAAATCATGTGACATTCAAAATAGCAAAAGTAATAATAGTTAAGTTTGTAATTGCATTAAATAATTCGTCGCCTGAGAGAGAGATAAGACAGAACATTTTTTAAATTGTAGCTGTTTATGTCTACTTGTATAAAAATTCTTCCACGGAGTGGATTTGTTTGAAACTGTATATGCTGTACAACATTACACTAAAATGTAAACCAAAACCAGAGACGCATATACATGAGGTGTTTTATTGGATTCTTTTAAACCTGACATGGCTAGGTGGCTAGGGAGCTCAACTCACAATTTCGGGTCGCAGGTTCGAATCCCCGTCCCACTAAACATGCTCGACCTTTCAGCTGTTGGGACGTTATAATGTGATGTTCAATCCCATTATTCGTTGGTAAAATAGTAGCCCAAGAGTTGGCGGTAGATGGTGATGATTAGCTGCCTTCCCTCTAGTCTTACACTGCTAAATTAGGGACGGATAGCGCAGATAGCCCTCGTGTAGCTTTGTGCGAAATTCAAACAAACAAAGCGTGAACTTTAACACAATCGAATATAGTGAAAGAGTATTAACACATTAATATAATTACATGCATGGACATGACTGAAAGGGGTTAGAGTGAACGCGTGGACTAGCTAAACGCTGGCCCTCTTGTAGTAATTAAATATATGTTGAACAGGTATTAATCAGGTGCAGGAGGGAAGAATAGTTCTTTGAATGCCTCCCAGGTCTAAAAGACCCAAATACCGATATCTGTAATAACACCTAACGCATCACGCAAAATGTTAATTCGCGCCACTTCTTACGTAGTATTGCCAATAATAAAAATGAGAAATGGTGTTTTTAGTGAAGGAGCTTATGTGACCATCTCTGATAAGGAATGAGTATCAGTAATTTGCTGAGCTGCCCATCTGGCAAGTTACTACATAAGCAGAACTCCGATATGAGTACGCTCATAGATTCACCAGAATATATAATATTTTGAAACATTGTATTAAATGAACTGAAGATATAAAATCGGGTAAGGTAGTAGTTTCGTATGGTGAGCATGTTTTGGTACGAGGGGGATCCGAACCCGCGACCTGCAAATTGTGAGTCGAGTGCCCCAACCACCTGGCTATGCCCGGTCTGTACAAAACTTTGGACTTGCTAAGTTAAACTTTTTCAATTTTTTTTTTTTAGACTGAACGACAAGTAAATTTTAAAACAGGTTATTCTTGCTCTAAAAGAAATTTACACTAATTGCTGCACGTGTATGTGTCTTTTATGATGACGTAAGAAGTTAAAGAAATTATTTATGGTCCAATCGTGGATGGTCTAAAGAAAACAACAAGGACAGAAATGTTTGAAAATTTTCTCTTTGACGAAGAGATAAGAATCAAGATACATTACTCGAAAACCGTCTTAAAATGCGGCAGATTGAGATAATTTGTTGAAAGATAAAACGCCCTGATTCGCTATACTTATCACATATTTTAGATAAACTAACAGATGCACCGACTTCAAAATGTAAAATACAACAAGTAAATTAAAGTAAAAAATAATAACGACATAACGTGTTCCGCCAGACTTTAATTGGTATTGTTTGTTTGTTTTTTGTTTTACAGCAAAGCCACATTGGGCTATCTGCTGTGTCCACCGCGGTGAATTGAACCCCGAATTTTAGCGTTACAGATTGCTATTTACAATGTATGAAAATAAATGTTATTTAGCTGCCGTTCGATTGTTTGGCACGTGGCCCTTTTTTTTGAAAGAAAGTAATACTCGCACAATGAGTTTGTTAAATAATGTAGAGCCAATAGAAGAAGTTGGGCAATAAAATGCCCCCGTACAACCGGAAAAACTTGTCCGGTAGAGTTTTGTTTTTGTTTGTAGTTATGCACAAAGCTACACAATAGGCTATCTGTGCTCTGCTCACCACGGGTATCGAAACCCGGTTTCTAGCGTTGCAAGCCCGCGGACATACCGCTGTGCCACTGGGAGGCGTCCGGTACAGAGCAACGAGCTCCTAAACCACACCTAAGTCAAGGCTATGATTACGAAAGAGAACTCTTCGACCCAAAAAGCCACTGCGATAGAGCTGAACATGTTTCATTGTATCGTAAACAAGAAAACAAGTAAGGATTTGAAATTGACAAAAGCTCTCAAAACCAAAAGTCTACTGGCATTCATTCACATCTCAAGATCAACTCTGTTTTCTTGAGGAAGATGGCCCATGAAACTGGATTTACAGCAATTCCGTTTGATCCCATACTTTTCTAGTATCCTGATTCAGTCCAATTGGATTTTATGCCTTAAATTTGGTTACGTATGTATTTAGAAATTATAGCCATTTTCTGCACATAGAAAGCTGCGCAAAACAAGAGCGAAAACAACAACATTACAGTTCTCAGGAAAAGTCGGATTTCGCGGAAACATTAAACAAGGCCATTGTTAAGAAGTAGGGAAAACAAACGGAGAAAAAGAGTATGATCACTGGGGAAACTTATAGGCTATCTGTACATAGTTGTCTTTAATCTTGAATTGATAGACTAAAGGAAATGCAGCTAATCAACAGCCAACACTTTGGCTATTCTTGTCTGACGGAATAGTAGGATTTTATTCGTTACTTATAGCGCATAAGCCACGAATTATTGGGTTTATAGTCCGAGCACGGTAACCATTTTGCCATGCCTAGTTCCTTAGTGTATCGACGGTCAACGGCTTTTGTCAGAAACACAGTCTACTTACTGGGTAGGTATATACATATATTTACATTACTGTTTTAAAAGGCAACGTAATATTAGATTTCATCTGAATAGTTACAATTGAAAGTATCTTAGTACAGATTTTCAAGATTTAAAAATTTTCAACCTGCGAGTCGCAGGACCGAAAAGTATCCCAAAACACACTCGCCCTTTTCAGTCGTGAAGCTTTAGAAACTCATTATTTGTTGGTAAAGTTGGCGGTGGGTGAGATCGACTAGCTGCCTTCTCTCTCTAGTCTGTCAGTTGCAAATTACGCAAAACCCTCGAGTAGCTTAGCGTGAAATTCAACAAAACAACACAAACTCATTACTGAATATGGACTACAATGACGATATTATTTTGTTTTAAACGTGTAACGATAACGTGCTGTGCTACAGTTGTCAAAAGATAAAACAGATAACTGAATCGACCCGTGAGGCACACAGCTGCGATAATATATGCGCTTGTATAGAACGGGTTAATGTCTGTGCAACAAGAAACGAAACAAAACAATTTCTGGTATTTTCAAAGTCAGCTCAACACTCACCTTTCCGGCCCTGATATGAAATGACCCATAAAGTAAAACTTAGAATTCAACTTCAGAACAGTCGTTAATGTTAGCATATATTTATTTTTTATCTTAGCTATCACCTAATGTCTTTGGCACTTTGATCTGGAAAAATATTACGATTTATTTAAAGAAAAAAATGGCTATAACACACATATATAGATATAAGTAGTTAGGATTATTCACGCTCCTAATTAAATCGGAAGTGTTTTTCATTTAAACGAAAGGCTTTAGGTCACATAGAAACAGTCGTATAGATAGATTATTGTACATGTAATAGGAAACGATAAGGACAATTATGAACAAACAATAAATGACCCAAGGCTTTGAATATTACAGTGATTTATTTCCTTTGAGTTGACCGCAAAGCTAAGATTTCACAGGATGAAGAAGGTGAAATGTCTTTCTCTGGCCTTATTAGCTCTTCTATTATAAATTCATTATGTGGGAAAATTTATTATTAGAAATAGTATTAATCCAGTGGTTTTTTTTGTCTTCACATTCAAGCTTTTAACTCCCCTCTTCCAAATCGTCTTGTCACTTAGAAGTATACAATATTCACGGAAAAAAAGTCTAATAAATCTTTTCCACTTCATATAATTCTGTACATAATAAATCTTTCGCACTTCATATAATTATATATATTATCAATCTTTCGCACTTCATATAATTATATATATTATCAATCTTTCCCAGTTCATGTAATTCTGTATATGACATTGTATATTATTGTTGTTGCAATGATGAAGATGATGTTTCATTATTTTTGTACCGTTTACACTTACTTGCTATACCACTTTGTACCGCTTAGACTTACTTGGTACATTAATTTTTACAATTTAGGCTTACTCGATACACCACTCTGTACTACTTAGACTTATTTGGTACATTACTTTTACTGTTTAGGCCTACTCGGTACGTTACTTTGTACTTAGTCTTACTTGCTACACCACTCTGTAACGTTTCGATTTCATACATAACTCTGTACCACTTAGACTTACCGCTTAAAGTTACTTCCTATACATTACTTTATGCCGTTTCGACTTCATACATAAACTCTGTCCCTTCGTTACTTAGTTGATATATCACATTGTATCGTTTCAACATACTTAATATATTTCTAAGTACTATTTCAATTAACGTGGTACATTACACTGTACCTTTTCAACTGATTTGATATTACGTTTAGACAGACTTAACTCTGTGATGTGTAGACCTTTTGTTCCTATTCAAATCATGCCTTTTTAATCATTTATGAATATGTTTTATTTTTTTTTATTTTATCTGATTATTTATATTTAATCTGCCCCCCCCCCAGTGGTTCAGTCGTAAGTCTGTTGACATATAACACTAAAAATCGCGTTTCCATTCCCTTGATGGACACAACACAGATAGCTCATTGTGTAGCTCTGCGCTTAACGACAAACAAAGTTGTTGTTCTATTTTTTTAATGCTGCCATCTGTTCCCTCAAATATTTTCTTTCGGTGTTCTTTCTCTTCAAGCCTTGCGTGTATTCTTTCTTTAAAGATTTATGTTCTCGAGTGCTTTACCATAATATATTTTTTTCTTACTTTCGATAAAATTTCCTATTATCGATTAAACAAATATCAAATCCCAATTATATGTAAATTATTTCGTCTTAGACTCGGGAATAAGTAGACAAATTTCAACTGAGCCTCAAAGATTTCATTCAAGTGATTGACTATTTCCTTATCATATAAGTGATCCATTTCAAAAGTTAACAATGAAACGCGGAAATAATTTTCATAAAATAAAAAGCAGCTAATCAAAATTAAAAACTTCTAATCTGAACGGCATAACCTTGTGAAACACGTCTATTAAGTATTACAAAATTAAGAAGAACAATGATTACTAGACGATTGCTGTTTGAGCAGTATTCAAGTTACCAATGTCTCTTTGTAAATTAATGAAGAAGAATGGGTGGGACTAAGATAGCCACCACTCGTCCCTTAATATTCTCCTCAGAAATTTCTAAATTAATGTGTTATGTCTTATGTAGAGAAAATTTAACAGGCTTCGCACGTAGAGAGTTTCTTCTGTATGTTCTTCACAAGTTGAATTCTTCCCAGATCGTTTGATATAATTGCAGAGATACGTGGCAGATGTATAGTTACGTTAAGACAACAAATGCTCTATCTAGGGTGGTATATCGTAGCTTTAGTACATATGTGGATCATTATTCAGCAGCTTGAGATCATATTTTGTAAGAACTTTTCTTTTGCTGAAAGTGCGACTTCGTTATTTTGCAATGAACGATTCCCACTTCAAGTATAAATTTTTTTAGTTAGTTATAAAACTACTTAAATACGAAAATGACAAATTTTGTAATAATGCGCGTAATTGGGAATGACGCACGTGCGGAAAGCGTATCTTGAAAGATCAAACAGTTTTATCTATATGATGTCATTCGCAAAAATAAAAAATATAAGAAAACTGCGGAATAGATAAAGAGGCGGATTAAAGATAGATACGAATAAGACACCGTGTTTGTTTGGAACTTAGAAGAAACAAATCGGTAACCGAAAATACACCCATTGAAGTGTGTAACATTGCGTGATACGTACATTTCACTAAAAACTTGAAACATCGTTGTTTTATGAGAGTTTGATTACTCAAGTGGAACAAATATACAGACGAATAAATAGATATAGAAAAATAGGCATAGATAAACATGTACTTGTATATTCAAACAATCAAACTATTATTTTATAAGTTTGAGTCAAATTATCATTTTACTCGTTTAAACGTACAATATCTAACACAATAGTCATTTGAATTTAATAAAGAGATAATTTGAAAATTCGTAATATACTTATCACTATATAAAATATTTAAAGCGAGCCAGTGGCTGGCGTGCCGGACTGTGGATCCGAGGTTTCGTGGTTTGTATCCCATTATCTCCCCTCCTAAAAAAAAAAACAATCGCTTTCACCACTTTGAGGCCGTGGGTGCGTTATAAGATTGACGGTCAAATCCCATTATTCAATTACAGTAACACACGAGTTGACGGTGGTCATGCTGATTGGCTGCTTTCCTTCTAGTTTAGCACTTCAAAATTAGGGAACGAGCGTAGATAGTCCTCAAATAGCTTTGCGCGAACTTCAACAAGCGACAACAATATTTTAGAAATATTCAAAACGTGGATATTTCTCAGTATTTTTGGTTTGTAATAAACCGTTGACATTCTAAGTTCATTTGTTTTCAAGAGTTTTAATTCACTGCTGTGTTTAGCCCACATCTACATAAGTTGAATACGTTATATTAAAATAATATTGGAGCCTCATCACATTGCTACAGCCCATCTCACCACGTCCGGCCATGACCTATCTGAAAGGCCGTGCAGTGTAGTTTCCATTTCAAAAGGCTCCGTCGTAAGGTTGTTATGTCAAAAACATAACACTACTTCCTCTATGCTTTCTATAATACTTTCAGTGCACAAGTATAACGTTTTCTCAGTATCCGTTTCAACAGCCCAAACGAAAAAATCCATAAGAGACTTGACTGGTATGTATTCATATGAAATAGTATGAATACACATCTCATTCTTTAGCTGCTTGAGTTATGCAACGGTTGAACAGATATGTTGTGCCACTTTTCCAGAAGGAGTGGGGCACGTGGACGTCTTTTTCCACAGACCTTTGTGTCTTTCAATGAAATTACATATTGTTTTCTAGTTAGTTATTTTAAGCTTTGGAATGTGTTTTTTGTTTCTGTATCTCACACCACTAACTCTATATGACACTTTTGAATAAGATAATAATGAAAATTACCTAACTAAATTAGTTAAAAGTACATATGATAGTTATCAATAATTATTGTCTTGCAATACAGACACATTCAATTTCAGTTACATAGTGAGGAAATAATGTATTCATGCACACGACTCTACTATATGTCCGCATCACGTTTTTCTGCTATACTTCTATATTCTGTTTTCCATACACTTTTTTTATAGTTTATTTTGTTGTTTTGTTATCAAATTTCTGTACGAAGGTTTAGTGATTCCATGATAGATGTATTACGTTTTCGCTGCTACTGGTTAATCCAAGAGGATTAACAATGCGTTTAACTTGTATTGT
Source organism: Limulus polyphemus (assembly GCF_000517525.1). NCBI lineage: Eukaryota > Metazoa > Arthropoda > Merostomata > Xiphosura > Limulidae > Limulus > Limulus polyphemus. Next base: position 653,451 of record NW_013665880.1, read on the forward strand.
AATCACAGTTACTAACCGGTTCAACGTTCTTCTTTCCACCATGCTATAGTTGTAAGTGTAAGATTAACCTAATATTATCTTATTTATGTCTTTGCTTGTCTACAATGTCTGACGCTATTATTACACTATTTACCAACCACTATTAACAAAGCGGATGTCCTGTATTATCTAGTACAAGAAATCAAGAAAAGCGATTCTATAAGACGTGCATTAAGAGAACAACTTTTAATACTTATACTTATACTGACACGTGTCATTTTTGTTTAAAAGCAGATCTATATAATATCCTTAAATTTCTCGTTGGTTTATTTGATTCACTAAAATAATTTTTATTTGAGGATTATCTGGGCTAGACGTCTCTAATTTTGAAGTTATTGACTAGAGAGAAGGTGGCCAACTTTTGGCCTACTCTTTACCAACAAAGAGTAGGATTGATTGTCACATTCTAATGCCCCCATGACTAAAAGGCGAGCATGTTAGGCGGGATTTAAACTCGCGACCTGCAGATTGCGAGTCGAGCGCCCTAATCGCCAGGAAATACCAGACTGTAAGAAAAGTCAAAACACTGATATGCTCGCTTATAGATAGCTTCACTTGTAATTCGAGTAAGGGAAACAGATTGGTTTATATAATACACATTCAAAACACCGAATTCAGAGATGTAAGGTTCAATCCACCTTCTTCAAAAGGTAAATATAATGTGTTTCTATTTACCCAATGAACGTCGTTTTTTACAGACAATTTGAAAAAACCATTTTAGAAAGTGTCTGTTAAAGCCTTAAAAGGCTCTAATACCCGAAATCTATACCACATACTAGTACTCATGACAATTTGATTAACATTTAATACTTCCCCTTTTAGTAATAAAAAAGTTGAAAAAGTTTCCAAGCAATAATAAACTTACAAAAAAATGTCTTTCAAAGCCATTTCGTTTTTTTTGTATCCCTAGTAGAGAATTTTCTAAATATGTTTCATATACTTTTATTCCGAAATTTGACCATTTTTAACGTAATTTATTTTCTTTGTGTGTTTTCCAAGCACCAGATCATAAACCAAGGGACTTTTCTTCATTAAACTTGGATCCAAAACGTAATTCAAATTTCTTCATTGTGTTTTCAATAATATAGAATTATGTGTCCTGTCTAATATCACTATTTATATCATCAGCATAAGAAGATAAAATTAGTCTTCCTTATGGTTAAGGCGCTTGACTTGCAATCTGAGACCGCGAGTTCAAACCTCCTTCCCTAAACATGCTTGCCCTCTCAGCCATGGGGGCGTTATAATGTGACGATCAATCCCACTATTCGTTGGTAAAAGAACAGCCCAAGAGTTGGCGGTGGGTGATGTTGACTAGCTCCCTTCCCTCTAGTCTATCACTGCTAGATTAAGGACAACTAGTACAGATAGCCCTCATATAGCTCTGCACGAAAATCAAAACAAATCAAACCAAACAAAATATGTCTTTTATGATCACTAAAAATCGAGAATATTGGTCTTAAGGAATTAATTTTGTCTCTTAAACTATAAAGGATGGGTTCTAAAGTTAATGCAAATAAATAAATAAACATGTATTGGATCTCCTTGTTGCACACCTCTTCGGAAAGGAATCATTGAAGTTGAAACCGATAAAGAGTGTGTGTGTTTTCTCATAGGAAAGCTACATTGGGCTATCTGCTGTGTCAACCGAGGGGAATCGAACTCCTGATTTTAGCGTTGTAAATCCGAAGATTTACAGCTGCCCCACCAGGGAACAACGGATAAATAGAAAGTCTAGTTGATATGCGAGGTTTTTAATTTAACACTTCTCCACATCACGCCTTTAACATATTGGAAGCTGTATTTATTGTATAGTAATACATATATTAATAAATCTGTAAGTGGAATTATATCCTTGCTTTCACTCATAATTTGTTATAATAGGTATATATAGAGAAAAATGTATAGAGTTACGAAAAACACTATGGAACTGAACTAACACCAGGCGTTTTCACTATCAAATGTAACACTAGACACTGGACATTTACCCATGTGCTAATAAAAACAAAATGACTGAGCTTATTGTATTTAATTAATTATAATTATAATTTTATCTAAAACACTAATAAGTAGAAAGGTTGAGCTGGTTGTCATAGGGAAGTACGACTACATGAGTGTTTGATGTCAGATATGAAAGACTGTTTTATGTAGGTAGTATTAACTACTTTATTTTGTGAGTTAATATTTCATGATTGTTTAGTTGTTTTTTTTTATAATAAGAGAGTTAAAAGCAGACGATTGTTGGAAGTTGTGTTTGTAAGTTATTGATGTTGAGACTATGGAGATTTCTAGAACGACTCAATGAGAGATATAAAAAAGCGGCGACCAGACGAGAGACCAGAGAGATGGAAGAGAGCCAAAAGTAAAGCCGAGTGAACTCTCTAGTTTCGGTCCGAGAAAGTTTAGAAAACGTAAAGTTAACCAACGTAAGAGTGAATAACCTAACGGTTGATATGTTAACATTTTTCTGACATTTAGGAGAATAATTTGTCTAGTCAAAGGGTGTTTTAAAGCAATGGACTCTGCCTGTGTGAACGATTATTTGAAAGTAGACCTATATGCTAAAAGCAGACGTTTATTGGAAGTATGCCTAAATACGAAAAAGGAGACGAGTATAGGAAATTCAGGATACAACTGCGGTAACTCAACGACAGCGTAAGTGAATTATACACTGATAGTGTTTAAGTAAAAATGGAGAAAAATAATTCGGCTTGTCAACTGAATTCAAAAGCAATTTAATTGGCCTAAGTGGACTCTTGACATGAAGAAGAGAACTGTATAGTATTTAAGACACAACTATGATATACATAGTGTGAATAATTTTTGTACATATGCTTAATTTGTTTTGAATATATTATTTTAAAACAAGCGGAGTTTGTGCTGTTCATTTATCTCCAACAAGTCACAGACACCTATTGTAGAAGAATCCTTAGCTTAACACATACCTATATATATATTTAACTTCTAAACCAATTTGTAATATTTATAATGTTAGTTAGGGACACCTACCTGAAAAAGACATTAGAGCTATGTCGATTGTTTCACTATTTATTCTTTTTTTCACAAAGTAAGAAAGCGAAATAATATAAAGTCACCAAATCTCAACCATTTGCTTTATTTGATATTAATAGAAGCACGGGTAAAAGTAAATAAAAGCAGAAAAATGTCGAATAATAAAATACAGTACTACTACTCAAAAAGTAAGTACTTGACAGTTTGAAACAGTTTTAGAAAATTGACAACTTAAAAAAAATCAAAGTACTACATATTATATGTATGATGTTTTTACACTACACCATTATAAAAAGTTAGTCTTGTTTTTTCGATTTGCTCTTGCCCAGGTTTATTGGTGATGGGCGGAATTCCTTGAAACCGATATAACTCGCATTTAAACGGTGAATCGAATAACTGATTGGGCTTCATATTTATTTTTAGTATTTAGAAGAGTTAGATATGCTGCTTGGGTAACATTTTCTATGCAAGATCTTCACCTTAGGGTGGATAAGACCACACTATATTTTCAATTAAAAGCAAAAAAGACCCAACCCGGTTGTAAAATTGGAACTGAAATTTTCCACTTAAAAAGCTCCTTATGCGACACAGACTAAACGTTCATGTCAGAGACCCCTAGATTCAGACTCAGCAATCCCTAAGTTATAAACTTTTGACCAGCACTAGTCAACAGCACAAGGGAATATTCAGGCTGTTTGTTCCAAATAACGGGATGGACGCGCCCACAGCTGAAATTTCAAAGTGTATTCAACGACCAATACGTTAACCACGAGGCCACGTTCATTCCTAGTTGTGAAAGGTTTGATAGATTCTGTCTGAAAAATGTTTTATCAAGAGGTTTTAACACCTGCCACACGAGCCAGCCCGGCATCTTGATGTGGATCCAAAAATTAAGTTATTCCGGAAAGGTGTGGGTTGTTTTGATTAGACAAAAAGAAGACGTTTGGCACTATTATCGAGGTCTAGGTTATTGGACCTGACCCGACACCATGGGAGCCAACATGGAGAAGTTAACACAATAGTCTCATTATCTTCAAAAAGGGGGGGGGTTGGAATCATATATAAAAGTTTTTAGTTTCGATATTTTGTGAAACTAATGGCACAGCATAACCTAAGGATGCAGCGTTGAAGCAGATGCACGATGCATTAAAAGATGATTTCCCCAACGATTCTCAAATTACAAATGCCATTTCTACAATGAAGGGTAAATATAAGAAGGATGGTATAATTCCCAGTATGGTACTACCATAGTATAATCCGTATAGATTTTATCATGTCATATTCCCATAATAGTTAGTTGTTGTTTTTTGTTTTAGAAGTTGTATCGAGCTTAATTCATCGAGATTTATCGACATAACCCCTAAATCACCAGTTTCTGGAATGACCCTCCTATTGAAAATCCGAGGCTCAGTACTAAAAGATACTGGGCTGGCTCGTGTGGCAGGTGTAAATTTTTCATGTGTTAAGAAGTGTTTATAAACTATACTGTAAAGAAATAGATTCCCAGTATGTTGAAGATGTTCAAAATTAATTTTTTTTAGTTATTTATATGTTCAATGTTAAATATTTTATTCACCACTGGTTAAATTATTTAGGTCTTAAGATAATCTGATAAAGTAACAAGTTACTGATAACCTTATAAGATGGTTCTGGGTAACAAATATATATTATCTATCACCATTTATTAAATTTTATTTCGTAATACTGAAACATCTGCTCTGGTTTCTTTCATTTTTGGTAAATTACTATAAACGGAAAGCCATAAATGGTATTTCTAGCTTTTATTTCCTTGTTAAAAGGTCTTTTCTTCATGTTGAACAATGGGATCTTGGCTTTAATTATACACAACCTGTTATCTTAGTGTGCAGCATCGTGTGTCTAACGTCCTTTAAGGATTTCTTATAATTACACTGAATTAGAACTGTAGTTTAAAGGATTTAAGAGTCAAAGTGTTTTTACGAAAGAAATGAAAAATAGCTCTGTAATAACTTTAAATGAAAGTCTCCCTTTATTGTAACATTCTTCACTTTCAACCCAAATGTCAGCACAAAGATCGAAACGTTCTTCACTTTCAACCCAAATGTTAGCACAAAGACCGAAATGTACTTCACTTCAAAACCAAGGGTCAGCACAGAGACTGAAAAGTTCGTCACTTGAAAACCAAATGTCAGCACAAAGACTGAAACGTTCTTCACTTTAAAACCAAGTGTCAGCACAGAGACTTAAACGTTGTTCAATTTAAAACCAAGTGTCAGCACAGAGACCGAAACGTTCTTCAATTTTAAACCAAGTGTCAGCACAGAGACAGAAACGTTCTTCACTTTAAAACCAAGTGTCAGCACAGAGACAGAAACGTTCTTCACTTCGAAACCAAGGAAACAAACATCCATGTAAATCTCCAACCCTGTAAAAATCTCAGCAAATTTGAGATCTGCAACTACTAGTATATACGTTAGTAATTATAAATTTGTAAATCATTGCTACTTTCTTTATAATCAGACAGATTTCAGTAAAATACAAATGAAAACATTGATTAAATGTTGTTCTAAAATAAATTATTGCAGTTATAATAAGAAAAATGTGTAAATGGAGAAAATCGTTATTGATCTGCAGAAAATTTCAAAAGGGAGAATACTTATGAGGTTCACAGACATTGGTAAATTTTTAATTATCGTCTCTTCTTTTTTCTTTAGCGAAATCATACCTGTACGTATAAGTTAACAATTAAATATATATATATATTTACGTTTTCATATGCATAGGCCTGGCATGGCCGGGTGTTTATACTTAAAAATAAAACGACAGCTATGTTCAGATATTGTGAATAGAGCTTAAGATGGTGAATCATTAAGAATTTGTAGGCCAAAAAGAACAAACGAATCCATACTTGAATGCAGAAATTATGTTCGCTTTAACACATATAGAGAAGAAAGAATAATATGAAAGCATTTCTAAACCTTAGATTATTTTAAGTTATATGTGTTCATTATGAAGTTGGTCAGCTCATCTCATAAAATAAGTGTAGAAAGTTGTCAGTAAGAGTAATTTTTTTCAATCACATACCACAATTATTTATAAATGTATTTAATGAGAACGCGAGAATTATATAAGTTGTACTTCTAAAGGAGAAAGAAAGCAAAGAAATAGTAACATTTTCGCATCTTAATTAGATGGAATATTTAGTAGAATTGGTCCATACTCAGACTCATATATGACTATTATTCTCTCAATTGTATTGCACTGTTTTAGGTTAATATAATATATTCGTTTTGTCTACTTTTACAAATTGACAGTATAGACCACATGATGACTGGGACAAACATCCAGTTGAACAAGATGGTGGCTGTAATTAATTTCGTTGATACTGATAACAACAGTGAATACGTACACAAATAATCATTAAATATTTAAATTTTATACGCACACAAACACAGTATGCATATATAGATAGGTAGGTATACATAGACACATAATATGTGGCATAGTAGACTATTTAATTTTTATTCAGATCATTGTTATTTGAATCACATTTTAATCCACGATGTTAATGACTTTCATCGTACACAAAATGTGCGCTGCTTTTCAATTCGTTTTAAAGCGCCGTATATAGTGCGTTTTTAGAATCTGGTTTACCTGTATTTATCGAAGAAGGCATAGTAGGATTCTCTCACCGTTTGGGGAGCACCCCCCCCTCCACCCAAATGACTCAGCGGTAAGTCTGCAGGTTTACGATGCTAAAACTCAGGTTTTGATACCCGTTGTGGGAACAGCACAGATAGCCAACTGTGTAGCTTTGTGCTTAATTACAACCAAACCAGACTGTTTAATTGTAGACGAAAAGAGTACTTGAAACACGTTGCATACGAAAACACTTTACTATCAAACGTACACATTATGACATGCGTATTGTCTTATTCTGTACAGCCAGCATCCATTCGGCTCATATGTAGCGGTGACATATTCAATCTCACCATGTCCACCTAATCTTCGTGAAAGTTCTTGGTTTATCAGATTAACATGTGCTCCTATGTAAAGCCGGATGTATAGCGCACTTTAAATGCATTGTTTCCAAATTGATCCTATGGTGACCGGTAGAACAGAAAATCTAGCTGATTACACATCCACTAAATTCATTGTTTATTTCAAGACAATATATATATTTTTTTCTGACGATGCTTTCAACAGTCCTTTGCGTTGTCGAGAACAAGGCAACATTTGGAAATGTTTCTTTGGGTTAGGGTTAAACGTCAGGGGAAAATCAAGACAACACCTCTTCATACGGTTCATAACAAAGAAGATCTTATCAGTTTAATATTGTTACTGGTATCAACTAGTATAATAAAATTTCGTATTTCTTTCTCTTTTTATCTGTGTAGTCATGAAAAGTTTCGTCCGCTTTAAGAAGCGACAATGACAAGCGTAAACCTGAAACTAGATATGACATGACGAAACCTAATGTAATCAGTTTAAAGGAATTTCCTTTTCAAAATTTCTGAACTCGAAGAATAAAGAAATATTCTTTACTCTTATTTTGACGATCCAGTTAATGAGAGAGAGATAAAAAATAGAGGAGAGTACCAAGAATTTTCCTGACAAACAACTCAGATTCGACAGAGCAGGATCCAGAAGCCTCAAGACGGAATGGGTTTGTTGTCTGATATTATCTGATGAGATAATAAACGGACTGCTGACTGCTAATTTTCTCCCAAACAGTCATTCTTAAATGCAGGTTTAGATTTTGTTAGCCATTGTTATCTAAGCTATTTTAAATCTCAGATGTACAAAGTGTAATTATACGAAGAAGTTTTATAGACCTTATACACCGTATTACAGTAAAACAGCTTCAGTGACTTAATCAAAACGAAATTGGAAGAGCTGTATTTATAGAAACTGAATCACTAGATATTCATCTTAATATAGCAGAGATTACGTCTAATATGTCTAACTTAGGGGGTCAGGAAAAGGAAAGCTGAGAGGATCGGATTAACATTTTAATGAGAACTCTTATCTGTGATAAGACGGAAGATAATAAAAACCTGAAATGTTAGAACTAATAAAACTTTGTTCTGCCTCCCCAATCATTAAGGTTTCTGACAGACAGACAAATAGATCGCTTAACGTCTCCAGGTGTGGCCATAGAAGCTCGGGCCTTGAACCCCGAAAACCTCATATTTTGTCTTAACAGTTCGTAGAGGTGCCACGTGATGTTGCTGAGTAAGGTCACTTACTCCTCTATGGCTGAAATAACTTTACTGCCTGCTGTTTGACAGGTAAACCAAAAACCATAAAAGGCACAAGTCTATAAGAACTGTCGCTGGAAATGATTTTGAATGATGTGGTACATCACTTAATTATATTTTTTTCATGCTAAATTTTATCACATATTAAGTGATCTTTACATTAAATTCATATGCACAATGTAATTTTACAAAAAGAATAGTTTCATGTCTGTTGGATCGTACTGGTAATTCATTAATATACATTTCACTAAAAACAATTTTTAAATAAGATAATTATTTGAAAGTGGCAAAATTTGAATAATTATTTTCCAGGGAAATGTTTAAGTTTGAAACGCTTTAATGTATTTATAAAATATTCAATTTCACGATAAAGTTAAAATTTTCATATCCCATATTTATTTATACTGTGTTAAAGATTGTAGCACATTACCACATGGGTGCTGTAAAAGGTTTATTACATCTGGATGAATGGATACACGAGTATCACATGAAATGAAACTTTTCTAATTTATAGATTAAATCACATCAATTTATACCATCTTCGACATTATATTAACTCAAATGAAAGGAGACGATAAAAAAACTGTTTTGTTTGTTTGTTGAATTTTGCCCTGTTTAGTTTGTTTGTTGAATTTTGCGCACAGCTATACGAGAACCAATTTGCCCTACTCGTCACTAGTTTGGAAGTGATAGGGCAGGGGAAGGCAGCTAGCTAGTCAACACCTCTCACCGCCAACTCTTCTTAACTCGAATAGTGGGACTTGACTGTGACTATTGTAACGCATCCACACCTCCAAACATCGGAGAAACATCGACAAAAATAAAAGAAATAAAACCAAGAAGAGAAGTCGAAAAACATTTCGAGCGAATTAAATGTGAATAACGTTAACATCGGGATTAAAACGTTAGAGCTGTGTTTGAATAAATCCAGTGTCTTTTTTCTCATTGGGCGAACCGTACAGCTTCCCATGGCTCAGCGCCTGCAGAGCGTAGCTGGAGACTTTATTAGAAATGTAGAGCTTTGATGGGAAAAATATAGCAAAAACCGAAACAAAGGAAAATACAAAGATAAATAATAACAAGATGTATTTCATATCAGAATGTTACAGGGACAATACTCTAATGCAATGCTATATTTCTATTATTTAAAACTTCCGGGACCGTGCTGGGTAAAGGGGGCTTACATCACACCCCCCCCCCGACCTACTCTTGTCTAATCTTTCTCTCTTCGTGTTCATTTCTATGATTTGCTTTTACTTCTCATATGAAAAAGATGACGGGGGTGGGGGAGATCTTCTTCGACTTCTGCCTAGGGCCTAAGTACGGTCATGGATACATGTGACAAGAAATTCGTGTAATCTTAAATAAATAACATTCATATATCAAATATCAAGCATACATCACTGTTTGATCGAACGGAAATGTATTATTTAATTGTTCATTTGGTGGAAGGGTATAGAACAGGACGTTGCGGCATAACTTTTCTTCTTACATAGATATTTCTAGATACACTTCCGCAGGGTCCCCGAAAGTGTTCTGTTTTAAGAGTCAATAAAACCAAAATTAAGAGTAACAAATATTGGTTTTTCTTGCTTTTGAAGTTCATATGTCATGCTGTGCTGTAGCCTAATTGTAGCATAATTCTTCTCGTGATGCATGCCATGCGTACATTTTACTTACGTCACGACAGTACAAATTGCAACGTTAAGCGTCCCTTATGTGACGTCACTTTAATGTTCGACTGAATGACTGACGGACAAGACACTGCTGAATAGTAGTGGGAGTTGTTAAAACTGGTGACCCCCTCCAGGTGGCCCATCGGGCCCCTTTCGGTGAAACATTGGTATTACAATTGTGATATATTATATTTAATATTAGAATTCAGAATTGATACGCAGAATACACAGAGTCGTTTGAAACATTATTATACAGCTATCAATACACTGGGTTATTTTATGAAAATATTCTTCGAAGCGTATATGTAATTAGAAGCTGATAATATTTTTATGCTTTCTTGAGCAGTTATTCGTAACACATAATTTCATGAAAATACTCTTCCATTGGTTTAATTTGGCTGTTGTTAAGCACGAAGCTACAAATAGGTTCTTTTTGCTCTGCCCACCAACCCTGTTTTAGCGTTATAAGCCTGCAGATTTACTGATGAGCCACTGGAGGGAGGCATTATTCTTAGAAATTATTATGCATTTGGAAGCAGCTTCTTGTGACACATTACTTCATGAAAATAATATTCAAAGTTTACATACACCTAACTAGAGGTTGATAATACTTTTGTGCTTTTGAGAACATTTTTTGCGACACATTCACGTTTTCTGTATCTTCCTCTACAGAGCATGGATGATGATGAAACCGTTGGGAGGTTTGCGTAGTTTTGCTTGATGCACAATTATGCTATACGTATTTTTCTCTTATCAGATAAATATAATAAAAATATTTACAGAACAATATTCGAATTTTTTTTACGTACCATTTCGATCTTAGATACACATTTCAAAAAACTTGAAAAAAGTATAGCCATTATTAAATCCATACAGTTATTTGTTTACTTCAGAGTAAATGACAGGGGCAGATTGGCATTAAAGGGCCAGCCCGGGAAATATCACATGTTGCATATTGGCTAAACAATTAAAATATACAATCAGTTTTTAAGAAGGAATCAATTGCAGCGACTCGCCGAAAACTTGCCCTATGTCCCGGTGGTCTAATTCGCTCTTAGTTGATGACAAAAACATTCGTATAATTTGAGTTATTTTGATATGTTCCTCATCTCATTCAAAGTTCAGCCGTATTAATCGACATTAGTACCTCACTTCCATGTTATATGGTTCAAGTACGTGGTTTGTCTAACTTCTCAGCAACCCCCCTCGAGGATCAGCGGTAAGTTTAAGGGCTTATAGCGTAAAAACCTGGGTTTCGATACTCGTCGTGGGTACAGTACAGGTAGCCCACTGTGTAACTTTGTGCTTAACAACAATAACGGCTCATGAACATTTTAATAAAAGTTAATGTCTTAGAAACTCTTATTTGAATTGAATGTTCACAGTCCGAGAAGTGGTTTTTCGCGCATCAGACAAATAATATTCACTTGCGAGGGCAAAAAGTACGTAAATACTGAACATATTACACGATATAAAAACCTAAGTCAAGGTAATTAAAGCTATGTTTAACACCAGGATACTTAAGGAGCTACCATTCTACAAAACTTGAGGAAAATCAGTAAAACAGCAGTAAATATAGGTACAGACAGACAAACCAGTGTGGTCGTGTTTGATTCGCCTTCTTTACAAACAAATGTTGAAAAAAAAATGAATGAATTTCAAAAGTTTGGCGTCTTAAAAATCGAAGAGTTAAATTTTCTGTTACCAAACTGTTAATCAGATGTAATGAGTTAAAAGGGGGAGTAACTGACCAAGAACTTCCTTAATGAATCAGATTCATCGACAGTCTAGCGAAGTGTTTAGTCTCTGTAAGAATCAGTAATTCCTTATGACACTATAATATATATTGATCTAGAGCAACGTTTCTCAGCCTTATCCCCCAATGAGATAGCGGTACGGTTACAGACTTACGGGCCCAGCATGCCCAGGTGGATAAGGCGCTCGACTCGCAATTTGAGGGT
>NW_013665880.1:665906-666782 GCF_000517525.1 Limulus polyphemus
TTAATCCCACTATTTGTTGGTAAAAGAGTAGCCCAAGAGTTGGCGGTGGGTGGTGATGACTAGCTGCCTTCCCTCAAGTCTTACACTGCTAAATTAGGGACGGCTAGCGCAGATAGCCCTCGTGTAGCTTTGCGCGAAATTAAAACAACAACAACAACAAACAACAGACTTACGACACTACAGTCCGAGATTCGAGTCCCCGCGCTACAAACAGCAGATAGCCTAATGTGGCTTTGCTCAAATACAACCAATCAAATATCTTCTCCATCTTTTCGATACCAGAGACCGGTTCGTTGGCTCACTAAACTGTCGCAGACCATGAAAAGCTAATTACAACGAAGACACTCTACGATTTATCTATGAATATTTCGCTAGTTTTTATTTATTTTCGTGAAATCCCGCGGCCCGTCAAAGTGGTAGTGACAGGACGGTGCCGGTTTACCGGACCAGTGGTTGAGAAACGCTATTCTGGAGAATATTACTAACAGTAATTATATAGTCATTTTAAATGAAGACGACAAACAACTTTAGATAAATGTTTATTTTGATTTTTTTTTACAGTTTTGTAACCTGTCGCATTCATAGGTCCTCGAAAAGGTAGAATAGAAAACTTCTTTGAATATGATTTCCATCCTTCAGTCAGCACTGAAATATTTTTAAAAAATAATAAAAAATATGATATATATTCAGTTTTGGAATATGGAAAAGCTATATAATATAATGGTGAAATAAGTTGTATACACGCATATCTTATCATTATAGGTGCATTCCACTGGTTGTTACAAAACAGACTGCTATATAAAATTAGGACGAAACGGACGTTTGTAACAACAGATTATACTGGTTAGGGTATAACATCAAAATGGCTGTAATACT